>NW_009711343.1:1433-1817 GCF_000703405.1 Apaloderma vittatum
CCTGGGATCGCCCAGTCCCTTGCACAGGCTGAGAGCAGGGGTCTACCCTGTCCTTGCTCCCCCTGGCTCGATCTGTGGGTCAGGGGTGGCCCTTGTCTGTGCTAGGGTTTGCCCTCCCCACATCGAGGCCGGTCAACCTCGGGGAGGGATGTGGGCAGAGGAGGGGTTGGTGTTTGCAAGGGAAGAGCTGGACCCGCTCTAAATTTCCAGGGTGAGAAAAAAATCCAGCCCCCGACAGCTGCTCCACTCGCGGGGCCGGTGATGCTTCACCTGGGTGAGACCTCGGTGCTCCCACCTTGCAGCCCTCCCCTCTTTCCACCCCAAAACACTCAGGAGGGGTTTAATTCCCAATTATTGGGGAAGGGTCTGCTCCAAGCCTGCTCC
>NW_009711343.1:1848-2403 GCF_000703405.1 Apaloderma vittatum
CCGCTTGCCTTGGCTCCCTCGATGCGGCTGCGCTGCCCGGGAGCCCTCCTTCCCTTTTATTGCCACGATGTGAATTAATACCCATTTCCTGAAGCTTTTATGGTTTCCTCCCAAATGGCTCTTACATCAGGGGGATATTGGGTTACAGCAAATACCAGCAGCGAGCAAAGAGCCCAAGTTCTGCCCACTCCTAAATCCACCCACATTGCTCCCCCTTGACTGGTCCCTTCCCTGGAGCTGGATGGATGCTCCGGGCAGCAAATGGTCCCATTGGGATGGTGGGAAACACCGAGGACCCTCCTGAACCTTTGCGGTGGGAGAGTGGGGCTGGCTGAGCCCCCGAGGTGCAGGGATTGGGGGTGGCCCCCAAAAAAAAGTTTCGGGGTTGTTTCGAGGTGCCGGGTTTGGCTGCCAGGGCTCCTGCCGCCGTCTCGCTCTGAGCTCTCACACACCTCTCGGGCTGGTTACTGTAGAAACGAAATTAGCACGGGGAGGGAATGCAATCCCAGAGCTAATTAAGGTAATTACAGCTTCACACCAGCTGCTCACGAGGTC
>NW_009711344.1:0-834 GCF_000703405.1 Apaloderma vittatum
CCCACCAGGCCAACCCAATACATCGGGTGACTCCCTGCTCCCCCGACATCTCGCCCAGGATAAAAATGAGGGAAGCCGGAGAACAGGTCAGCTTTGGGGCCAGCTTTAGAGACTGGAGCGTGGGTTTTCTCCAGGCAGGCTGGTGGCCGTCCTGTTACAGGGGTTGCCGTGGCGTTGAAGTTGTGTGGTTCAACAGCCGCTGCCACCCGTTTTTCTGCTCTCAGTACGGAGTTGCCCACTTCAGGTCAGACGTAGCTTTCCCCGTGTTCTCATCATGTTTTTCTCCTCGTGTCTCCGCCAACGCTGGGCAGGGGCTGCTGCAGCTTCCAGGGGCAGAACACGTCACCTCCCCTTCACGATTTGTTCAGAGACTGGCGGCTCATGTGCTGAGCGTGAGGATCTGTGAAAATGTGCAAAGTGTGAGGTGGAAAGTGATTGAGGTTCCCAGGCAGAAACGTTCAGTGCTGGGCAGGGGCGTTGTAGATGACACCATTTCCCCACTTTCTGGTGGTTTAAAACACAATTTCGTGACTGTTGGGGACAACCCAAAGCTGTGCGATTTAAGATTTAAGTTTTGCACCTGCTCTGGAGCTTTATTTTGAAGGGTTTTACCAGCTGATCTTCCTGCAAAACAAAATTCAGCGTTGCTGTTTTGGTGATTCATTGGGGAATTGAGGGAAAGAAATAAGGATTTAGCATGTGCTGTGCGAAACGTTGCCAAAAGCACAAAGTGTGAAATTAGAACTAAACCTTTCCTGTGGAGATGAGGTGAAAATGGCAGTAAGTGGGGCTGACCGGGGAGCGGGGCTGGGGCTGGGAGGGCGATGCTGCACG
>NW_009711345.1:0-2202 GCF_000703405.1 Apaloderma vittatum
ATCCCGCAACCCGCCCAGCATCCCGCAACCCCGGGTTGTGCTCTCTCCTGGGCGTGGGATCACACATCTAAAATTCACTGCTGCAACCTCACAGTGGCAACTGGCTCCTGCCCTCCCCAGAGAGCAATCCCTCCGTTCCCGTGCCTCACACCAGTATTGCAAATGTGAACCAAACCTGAAGCTGAAAGGGTTGTTCACAAGCCATGAGGATGGGACTCTCCATCTCCTGAGGATGTGGTTACAAACCCAGGGCACCAACACCAGGACAAAGCCGGGTCAACCCTGACTCTCAGTCCTCTTCCTGACGTGGCGGAAGAGGACGGTGTGCGCCACAGATATATCTGCTCTCTTGAGCCCCCACCTGGGGACCACAGCACCACCTGAGCACCTCCACGCTCACCAGTTCTCCCAGAGAAGAGTCCAGTGGCACACCAGCATCACACCCAACAGCAAGGATGTGCATCCTGCAGGGTCTAACCCAGCCCTGCGCTAGTGCAGAGAATTCCAGTCTTGGAAGAAGTGATTGAAATCTCAGCGTGCTCATCCAGTAAGAGCATTTGGCACGGCAGCTAACTACAGCCCCAGGCAGTAATAGGCTCCTAAAGCAGTTTAAAAGCACTAAGCCTGATTGCTCCTCCCACAAAGCCCTAAGCCAGTGCAGCCACTTCCAGAGAAGGGAACTAGACATCCCTGATTCGTGATCGCACAAGGGAAGCCTACAGCAAAACCAGTTCCTTTCTGTTACACTCTTTAATTATAAACTCTCCTTTCAGATTGCTACCCACTTTGGGATCTCTCTGACTTACTCACCAAAACAGCTCCATCCCCTTTGATTATAGGAAGAGGGGAAAACCCGCCACTTGAAGCCAGAAAGAGGAAAGAAAATGAGTTTACAGCCAGAAGAGCTAAAGCTAGAAGCTGCATAAAGCATTCAAAAAGCTCACCACTGTTACAGCTAGACATGGAAAAAGAGAGGTTGCTCTCACCTCCTGAAGCTGGGATTCTTTCTTCTTAGAAGACAAGTTTAAGTGCTTTTCTAGGACGCCACAATATTTTTCAGTCTCCTTATCATATTTCTTTTTGGCATCCTACAAAAGAAAGCAAAACCAGAACAAAAGATGTGATGCTGAACACAATGGCACCAGCATCGGGCAGGACCGCAAGTCCTGGCGGAGAGCTAACGCACTTCTGCACAGCACAGGACAGGCCCAAGGCCAAGGGGCATCAGCTGGAAGCAGGAGACGCTGCTTTTATCTGTGACCATCGGGTAGGTAGAGAAAAGCAGCTTACGCTGTCAAATTCTAAGATTTGGGGTGCTGCTCTTCGACTGCCAGTGCCCAAGGCTCAGCAGAACACCCAGATCCAGGGCTGGCTCAAAGACAAAGTGAGAAAAGCACTCGCTGATCAGCACGTCGTCACGACTTCACAGCCCATCCCCTGCCACCCTTTGCAAGGGCGTATCCTACGTGCCACCGAAGGATGACACAGTAATTTGTTTGTTTGTGGCAGGAGCACTAAAGGAGGATGTTAACTCTCCTTTTGCATCTCTTACCCCAGCCTCACCAACCCATCAGCCCAGTACGAAATTACAGAATGCGTCCTAGAATGATTTGGGTTGGAAGGGACCTTAAAGACCATCTAGTTTCAGCCCCCCTGCCTTGGGAATCCACTGCTGACACCTGCTAAAAAACAGATCCTTTCTGAAGGATCCCTTTTTGTCCTTTTTTTTTTTTTTAGCTGCACAATCCAGGCAGCCTGGTCAGGCTCCCCTGCCAGCGCCGAGCTGGGCACAGCACCGATCCTGCAAACAGGGCCCCGCCGGGCGGGCGGGCACTTCTTGCAGGCAGCGGCAGGCTGTTGCTATAACATCAGGAGAGCCGCAGACAGAGGTTTTAATTTCAGAACAAAGGCAGGAAAGACAAAGCGGGGGGCCAGGCTGTCTCACAGCTGCCCTCAGCCGTGCTGGTGCTTCCCCAGGCTCGCCCGTCCTGCCAGAAGCCATCCGAACTCCTGGGCAGCACCCAGCAACACACCGGGGTTGGGGAGCACAGAACAGGGAGGGTCAGGTCACCAGGAACCCCTCTACGAAAACACTAATTGTGGCTTGGAGGAAGAATTCACTTATTTGGCGTGGGATTGTTGGCCCTTGGCAAGGTACTCAGCTGTGGGTGAACTGGGAGCACTGAGGCACTTTCCTGGGAG
>NW_009711345.1:2342-3237 GCF_000703405.1 Apaloderma vittatum
CGTGGTGCAGCAGCAGCAGCTTACCTTAGCAGCCCCGATCTGCTCCTTGCGGAACTTCTCCAGCGGCGTGATCAGCACCTCGCTGGCGTTCTCGATCTACGGGCGAGGACAAGCACAATGCACCCAACACTCGAAAGCCGCGCTCAGCCCCAGACACCCAAAGCGTCTCGCAGCTCTTGCCACAGAAGAGCTTCAACCCCTCTGGTTCTGCCCCGGCTGAGCCCTCCAGGATGCCGAGGGGCTCGCACCAGACCTGCTCCTCACCCCAGCCAGCAGCACAGACACCATCACTGATGCTCTTCAACCACACCCCCCCAATACCAAGTTCCCCCTCCCCTCGCGGCCATACCATGCGCATCCGCTCGTCCTCCAGGTTCCGAAGCACCGTGGCGAACTCCTGCAGGGACTTGGCTGGAAGGGACACACACGCCCAGTCAGCATTTAACAACACTTTACGTTCTTTTTTAAACTAAAAGAGAAACTGAACAGGGTTTTTTTGTTCGCTTGTGTTCGGGGTTGGTTGTTTGGGGTTTTTTTATCATCTTTGCTCTCTCCTCAAGGCTTCCAGCTGCCCACAGTAGCAGAGCATCCCCAGGTCCGTGTTCTCACAACACCTCACCTTCATCTCGAACCTGCCAGTCACCCAACAGCCTCACGGCACCGGGCTCAGCCGTGCTCAGCACACGAGTGCGTGGCAGCAAGGGGACTTGGATGAAGAAGCTGGTTTTGCTGAGAAACTGGGCACAAATAAATACGCAAAGTAAAAACAGGGCTAGAGCTTATTTGCTCTTCTGGCTCCACAATGTGCACAATAAGCTCTAAAAGCTCATCTGGGGCAGAAGTAGGAAAACACGCAGCGAAGTGGCTGTAGCTGCCGCCCTGCAGCATGAGAAGC
>NW_009711345.1:3273-4862 GCF_000703405.1 Apaloderma vittatum
GGGTCCTTTGCTCCTCGCCCTCAGAACACAGCCCCCTGCCGTGCCTTCCACCACGGCCACATCTCCGGATCCACACTCCCCAACAGGAAAGGGATGGATAATCTGGATACGGGCAAATCTTCCTTTTCTCTCTGGCTAGATTCAGGCCAAGAAGCAAACAATTCCCTGGGAAGGCTCTGCTGATGTTGACTCAGGAGAAATATGTCATTTCCAGAGAGCAGCAAAGCAGCCAGACACATTCCCCAACCCCTTGACATCCTCGTGTACGCTTCCCCGCCTTGCCCTGCTCAGCTCAGGAGTTTGGAGCGTGGCTTCAGGGCCACCCACAGCACCATCGTCCAGCACTCACCGATGCAGATCTCGTCATCCGTCTCGGCGTCGCCGATGCAGCGGAATTTAAACTCATTGAGGGAGTCGGCAAACTTGCGCTTGGCCGCCGACAGGTCTGCCCAGAGAGAGTGGAGGAGGAGAAAACGCAGATGTTAGAAAAGGAAAAAGTCCACCAAGAGCACGATGCAGGCGGATACGTAATCCCAGGTGGCAAATCCCCACAGGGGCACCTGTCTGACGGGCATCCCCTGGCACCAGGGCACTCCCAAGAGTGTCGCCCTTCTCCTGCACCCACCCCAGGGACTGGGCTCTGCGAGGGACCAACCAGCACCTGTCAAAACACACCCCGGGAGCTGAAACCTCAAAATGCCCTAAGAACCACGCGGGAGCTCACGTCCAGTGCCTTGGGACAGCAGTGACAGGTGACACATGGTGGCACTGCCCCCCCACCGAGAGACGGCACCTCTGCACGGGCCCCAGCCCTGCTGGTGGGAAGCACCACGTACGGGCGATAATGCAAAGGTTTATTGCTTTCCAAGCTGCAGATTCTCTCCGAGACCTGAATCCTATTAAGTTCTTACTTGCAGTGACCTCAGAAGATCCAGGATTGGCTTTTCGAACTGGTCCCCTAACCCTGCACACGCAGACACACCCGCGGCCCCAGGCACCGCAGGGCCACCTCCTCAGAGGGTGACCTGGGCCAGAGCGACGCGAGGGACTGCGAGCACACACTCAGCATCAGGAACGCCTAATGATAATTCCCCTGTGTGGTTCTTCACTCAAAATCCAATAATTCAGCCTTTTTTTCCCTTTCCAAGCACAGGTGGAATACATGCGTGCGCACACAAAGCTGTTAAAGCTGTTTCCTCCTCTCGGACACCAAGAGCTGGCAGATAACCACAAAAGAATTCAAGCGTTTTTTCCTTCCCTGTGGGACAAGAGAATTTAAAGCTTTCTCCAAGCATTAAAGCTGCTCTGCGAGTGTCTCTGCTTAGAGCCCTGGGGCTAATCCTGCTGGATGACTTCACACAACCGGTGCAGCTCGCCCCACTCTCCTCCACGTCCCCATCCCGCTGCCCAGCATCCCCCTCCCCTTGCCGGGGCAGCCGCAGGGCTCCAGGGTGGCCTCCTGCCTCCTCTGGACTAATAACGAAGATGACGTTAATGACTTAAGGAGCCATTTCCTCCCCTCTGGCTCGCTGACCGTGAGCCACGGCTCTCCCCACCACACGCTGTGGCCTCACCAATACCCACAGCAC
>NW_009711345.1:5033-5253 GCF_000703405.1 Apaloderma vittatum
ACCCGGCAGGAGCCGGAGCGAAACCGAGAAGCCGGACAGCAACGGCCCACGGTTCGTATAAATAGGCACGGGAGAGGCACAGGGAGAAGGGAGATAATTCCCCGTGCGACAGCGATAAGGGAGGATTGCTGGCAGCTGCTAGCTCAGTCACAGGGGTGAAGCAGGCGCTAAAATTAGTGGCAGGCTCAGCCAGAAAAGGAGGGAGGGGGACCCACACCCG
>NW_009711345.1:5263-5580 GCF_000703405.1 Apaloderma vittatum
ACAGGGGGGCTCGTCATCCTCCCTATGCCCTGTTAGACCCCTTGGCACTCTTAGTATAACATTTTCCTAAAAGCTTGAACTTCTCATCTACATTTTGGGGCAAAACCCCTCCAGCTGAAGCAGTCAAAGCTGCTGGCTGTGCGGTAGGCAGGGGCGCACAGGGAAAACAAGGTGATGCCTCCATGAGGCAGCTCCGCTCCTCGGGCTTCTTCTTCCCCAGGGCTGCAGATGAGCAAACCCAAAATCCTACAAAGGCTCTACAGAAACTTCTGCTTCTCTCGTGCACGAGCCAAAGCACCCAGATCCCACACGTGAGT
>NW_009711345.1:5680-6028 GCF_000703405.1 Apaloderma vittatum
CTCTCGTGCATGAGCCAAAGCACCAAGACCCCACACGTGAGCCACAGCCGGGCTGTGCCGGCCAAGAGCTGTCGAAGTTTCACTTCCAAGCTCCCTGGCTGGCTTCATCAGTCAACCACAACATCAGGGAAAACCATGAAGGAGCCAGAAAATCCTTTTGCTGCACCAGGGCCCAGGCAGCACTGGATGATGGTCCTGCAGGGATGGGAGCCAGGCTGGCCGGGATGGATCCAGGGACGCGCAGGTGCTGGCAGCAGCAGCGAGGTTACAAGCCCCAACGTGCCTCTCTGTCCCCACTCCACTCCAACACGGGGCTGTCCTGCCCCACAGCCACACTTCTTTACCCCC
>NW_009711345.1:6045-8290 GCF_000703405.1 Apaloderma vittatum
TTGCTATTGCGATCCTCCTCCTCCTTGTCACCTCCCACAGCTCCCCTTTTCCAGCCCTGGCCTGGAGGGGATGGGACAATCCCTTCGGGAAAATCCACTTGACAGAAAACAGGCGCACGCACATCGCCTGCCAGAGGTACAGCTGCGTCGCTACAGCAACCAACAATCAAAATAAAATGCCCTTTTCAAAGAAGCGATGTATCAGCTCGTTACTGCAACACAGGGGACGGAGCGTCTCGGCGAGCCCTGCCCCGGCGTGACTGGGGAGGCAGCTGCTGGAGTCAAAGCAGGGGCACACGGGGTGCCACCAACTACTGCAGCACCGTCCCTCGCACAGCGGAGACATGCTCAGCACCCTCGCCATCCACAACACCCTCGCCATCCGCTGCAGGAGCAGCACGAAGGGGACGGCTCCCATCAGGGCAGAAAACAGCTGGGAGCAGTCTCAGTCAAGCCCTTTGCCCACCCCTCTTCCCTCCCGCTCAGCTCAGGGGGTGTCCCCTGGAATCCCACACCTCCCCTCCTCCCTGCACCAGCCCAGGAGCCGGGTGATGGCTGAGTTTCCACCCTAAGCCTCATACCTCGAGGCATTGGAGCTCCCTCCAAACCCGCCTGGAGCCGAGGTTACCCCAGCCCACAGCAGCCCTGCAAGGGATCAGCAGCAAGGGAGTGCCATATGCTCCTGCTGTCCTTCCTCCCGCATCACCCCAGCATCCTTCCTCCTTCTCAGTCATTCAGAGTTAAATCTGCTTTCTGGGAAGTGGTTGCTGTTACCGTAATGAGACTGAAGTGGTTGGTTTTCACATAAAGAGCCCCTTCCAAAGGAATTTGGAACCACTGAAGAATAAAGATGTCATGATTTCACAACCCTGCTCCATGTGCAGAGCACCCCAGGCACAGCGGGTACGATCCCATCCCTGCCAGGTCTGCAGCCTAAGACGCCGGGCGGCCCCGTTCTCGGGGTGCAGGCATCAGATTTAAACCCTCCCTAGTTCGGGTGGCTCAGCACAAAGAGCTGCCTGCACTTCGGGGAAGTCACTCACACCACACGAGCCACTCTCTCCCCACCACCACCTCCCAGCTCTTTCCCCAATTTTATTGCTCAGCCGGACATCTCGCCTCTGTGCAACAGCCCTGTCACCCCCTCTCCTTGTGTTCAGTGCTTAAAACACTTTCAGGCTTTCCCAGAGGGACCACAGCGGTAAGGTGTGCTGAAACCTGAAAGCCTGGTAGCTTTTCCCTTAAATCAAAATTTGTAAGGGGCTGAGAAGAGATGGCAACTCTTCCACCTGTGTGCTTCTCCTGGCTGGGATATGAGACCAGGACACAGAGGGGAACCACAACACAGCAAGATGGGACACCAAGAAGACAGAAACTCCCTTCCACCTGATCCCATGGCCCTGCAGCGCCGGTGTGAACCATAGAATCCTCGAATGTCTTGGGTTGAAAGGGACCTTAGAGACCATCTAACCCAGCCCCTGCCACGGACAGGAACGCCCTTAACCAGCCCAGGTTGCTCCAGGTCTCATCCAAAAACCACCCCAGGGGGGGGGCACCCACAGCCTCTCTGGGCAATCTGTGCCAGAGCCTGGCCACCTTCAAACCAAACAACTTCTGCCTAAGATCCAATCTAAACCTGTTCTGCTTTAACTTAAACCCATTTCCCCTTGTCCTGTCGCTGGACACTCTTGTCCAAAGTCCCTCCCCAGCCTCCCTGTAGGTCCCTTCAGGAGTCACCAGGTGAGACAGGGAAAAGGTTACACTGCTGGCTCAGAAAGCGGGGGCTGCCCCCACAGCTGACTTTGCAGCCAGCTTGCTATTTAAGCCAGAAAAAAACCAAACCCAGCTCTGGCTCAGCTGCACTCTGCGGACAGAGGCAGGGCCGCTCAAGTGACAGACAAAGACACTGACAAGTCTGGGACCGAAGGGTTAATTCCACAAAGGGGGAAAGCAAAGGATGCTGATGAGGCGGCGGCACACTGCAAGGCCAGCTCCAGCACTCTCAGCGTGTGACAGAGGTTGTGTTCACACAGAGCGGTATTTCTACACTTCCTGCAAAGAAAATTGCTTAATAGCCTATATTTAATGCTCAATCGGACAACAGGAACCGAGGCTCCTGCCCCTTCCTTCCCCCGCGGCAGGGAACAGCAGGCTCAGGCTCTACATCCCCCGCAAGCCCCCGGAGAGAGCCCAGAGGGTCCCCGGCCGGGCAGGAGCCTGTCCCCTCCTGGCACCTCTGCCAGGA
>NW_009711345.1:8309-9442 GCF_000703405.1 Apaloderma vittatum
GGGTCCCAGTCCCTTGCTGGTGAGGTGACAACACTCCCACAAGCAACCCCAAGGACAGAAGCCACTAGCTCCCACCTCGCGGGTTTGACAAGTTTCTTAAACTTCCCCCAGAAAAATTTTCAGCTACTTCACGGTCCACCTTCTGGCTATTTTTTAAGCAAATGCCCACGAGTGGGCAAAAGGGTCTGGTGGTTGCACCACGGGATGTACTGGCACGGGCTGGCCTGGCTCTCCGGTCCTCCACAGGGCAGGGTCCCTTCTGGCACGACGGCAGAAAATGACAGGTCCTGTCTCCCACGGACAAGCCTCAAGTTCTGCAAAACACTTTGGGAACTGCAGACAGCACAAGTGCAAGCCCTGACCACCATCAGGCATCATCTGCGGGGGCTACCGGGGTAACACACCCCCCTCTGCAGCCCCCGCCTCCCGGAGCCAGCGTGGAGCAGCCCCACAGTGGGCAGGAGCCAGCCAGGACGGGTAATCCAGGGACCAGCCGCGCTAATCAGCAGCCAAAACAGCCGGATTACAGCCAAGGGTGCTTAGAAAGAGGCAATATGGTGTCTGTCCCCGCAGCGAGCACCCACGGGCAGCGATCACCCAGCAAATGGGGCACAACACCGGAGCGATGTCGCCGTGGGGTCACGCAGCATCCCCTGGCAGCTGGGGATGCCCAGGGGTGGGCGTTTGGGAAAGGTCAGAGCTGGATCCATCACAGGGATGTGTGCGAGCACTGCTGAGGTTGGGCTGCTCTGACCAGGCCCTGGCCCCGCAGTTCACACAGAAATGAGCACCTTGTGCCTGAAAATCAGCAACTGCAGCCACCAGCACCGAGTTTTGCCCCCACACAGACCCAGCCCATGCACTGCTGGGGTCAGCGCGAAGCACCGGCACAGCATCCATTCGATGCTTCATTTGTTCCAAGAGGTTTAAATCCTCCCTCCCTGCGCTTCCCAGCGGAGGCGAGCAAAAGCTCCGCTCCTGCGAGACACCGCGGTCCTCCGCACTCGGCACAATCCCCAAGCGGCTTTCATGCATAATTAGCAATGACTTGTTTATTAAATAACTTCTCCGCCGGGGGGCTGGAGTTAATCAGCAGTTTAAGACAGGACGGCAGCTGCTGGCAGGTTCCCCCT
>NW_009711345.1:9484-11731 GCF_000703405.1 Apaloderma vittatum
CCCGCCTGCGACAGCGGCTTCTGCCCTCGTGCTCGCGCACCAACCCCCGGGGAAGGGCTGCCCCGGCTCGGCACCTGCCGTGGATCGAGGTCGGAGGGTGCCAGCCCCAGCCGGAGGTGTCCCCAAGGACCAGTGCGACAGGCGCAGCCCCGCAGTCACCCCACACCGCACCCCCAGGGTTGGGAGCTCATCCCTGCCGGCACCCCCAGGCCCTGTATTGGTGCCTCTAACTGCTCGCACGATCTCCAGCAGAAACACGGGGAGGCCAAATCCCTCCTCCATCAAATCGCAAAACTTCACTTTACCGCGGGAAGTTTACAAACACGCACATCGTGCTTCAACGGGAAACCCCAGAACCCCCTGGATGTGTTAAAGCGCGAGTAAAACTGAACAATCTGCCCCAGGTGGCCCCAAGGTGGAAGATCCAGGAGGTGCCACAGCTTCTGCTCAGCCTCTCCCTGCAGCCCCAGGAGCACGCCGTGCCGCTGCCCAGCCAAGGCATCACCGTATGCCTCGCTTCACACACTCAACGTGGCTTCGTACGGCAAAATGTTTGCCCGAGAGACAGAGAACCTATTGTGGGATGAATGGGACCATTGACAAGGCTCAAACAGCAGATCAGATTTGAGTAACACGCTGAAGACATGAATTATTTCCGTGGTATTTTAAGAGATAAAAGTTCTGTGCTTCATGAAAAAACAAAGTTAGCCCTTGGAAGGACTGCCTGGTCACACAGCTAGAATTACTGCCCCGCTGCCCACCCAGCACCCTGGCCACGTCATCCTGCCACCCCCAAATCATTAACGTTCGGAGCTATCTTGGGAGCCTTGCCAGGCCAGGAGCCTTTCCCAAAGCTTCCCACGATTTCTGACGAAAAAAGGCACCAAAGATCCAAGGGAAATGAAATCAGAAGGACCATCGGGTCTCCCAGAGAGATGGTTGGATTGCCAGGAAAATGCTTCTCTGACCTGGATCCAGCCCTGACCCTTCCCCATTTCTGGACATTTTAGGCCGGTGCAGAATCTGTTTTGCCGCAGAAGCTCTGAGCCAGGGTCTCGCCGCCGCTCTCCATCCTTCCTGTTCAGCCTTTTTAGCACTTACCCATCACTTCCTATTGCAGCAAAACCCAAAGAGCAGCTTTCATGACTCAGATCTTTATCTCGGGGTTGCCGAGATGTTTCACAAACCCAGGGCACACCAAGGGCTCTGCCCGTTCCCCCTCCTCCCTGTGCCGCTGGCGGGAGAGGAACCGGCCAAGGCAGCAGGGATGGGTTAACGAAGCAGTTAATGATGAGGTCCCCACACCTGCTGAGGGTTGCACCCAAAGTAACCCTCACTTCAACTCCAGCCACCCAAATCATCAACCAGCGATGGGCTCAACGACCTTTCCAGAGCCAGATATGGGGAGGCTCCCGTGTGGAAACTCTGGAGTATTTTCTCTGCTTGCTCAACTGGGATTTTTCAGACGCAAAGTGCTCTCTTCAGTGCCCAGCACGGTTCTGCCCTGCCCCAGTTCTGCATTAACCAGGTTATTTGTGGAGAGCAAAGAGAGGAGTAATGAGCCGCAGCAGCTCTGGCTTCAGAGATGTGGGCACAGAGCGAGCAGAGGTGAAGGGAAGAGACAGAAAAAAAAGAACCAACTTGAGCAATCCAGGAGGTGCCTGCGAGCACAGCCTGCAGGTTCTGGGTCTGTAGAGCACTGTGAACCATCTCTACCTGAAGTCAGGAGAAGGAAATAAAATGTAAAACCCATGAATTATGCAAACAACCCTGGAAAGGCTTCCCACTTCTGGAGACGCCAAGAAGACAGATGTTTGCAGCTGCAGGAAGGCACATCCTAAAGCGGGTCCTCACTCCCAGCAAGGAGCACTGGGGTTCCGAGGAACACAAGCGAGGTGCCAGCGAGCAGAGTCCTCCCAGCAGCGACCGAGAACCACCATGAAACCCCTGGGACAGGGTTTGAAAAGAAGGGGACCAAAACTGAGCGCTGACACTCCAGCAGGCACCTTGCAGGCTCACCGTGAGGAGGATGGGCACGCCAGGGTGGCACGGCCCCCACCCATCCCGGACCTCCCAGAGCGTCCTGCCCACGGCTGCTGGCGCTGCATGTCCAGCACGGCCCCTTCCCACCCTGGGAAGGGGCAACAGTTCACACCAAGGCACGAGCATAGTCCAGGCGTACAAGGAAGGTCACCATCAGCATCCTCAGGGTGCCACCCCCTTGCCGGCCCCAAACACCCAGAGCGT
>NW_009711346.1:0-5742 GCF_000703405.1 Apaloderma vittatum
TATGGTCGCCTGAGGCACGGCCCAAGGCTCTGAACACACCTGGAGGGTGATGCAGGAGGGTGGCGATGTCTGGTGTGTACCACGGGGGAATTTAACTCTGGCTGAGAAAGCTTGCGTTCTAGTTGGGTAATGCAAATGGGTTTTATCTTTTTGTAAACTTTAATGTATGTAGTTATGGAAGCACGTAGTAAGGCTGCTGGCTGCCCTCCAGACAGGGGGCTGGGAAGCAGATTTCAGCTTTGCTGGTGGGACACTGAGGGCTCTGCGTAATTAGCGCTGAGGGAGCGTGTTAATTATCTGGCTCAGCTCCTGTAGGGCCATGGGGACAGGGTGGCTGGAGGGGTCAGCACTGCCTGGGACCTCCTTGCAAACACAGCGGCACTGCCTGGGACCTCCTTGCAAACACAAAGGGCCGTGTGGACCAACCTGCACCAGCAGCCCCCAGCACGGTCCATGTGCTGCTCGCGTGGTGACAGGCGTCCCCGCAGCCCCTCTCTGGCACCAGGTGCCCAGTGCACCTCCGCTGCGCCACCTTACCCGTGAGCACCCCCCCTTCTGTGGCGTGTCTTTCCACGATGTGACAAGCAGCAGTTTGTGTGTTTGGTGTTTTTTAATCTCATCCTCTTCCATCGCACCACACCACGTCTGCAGCTTTCTCACATCCCGGCCACTTGCTGCTTTGCTGTGGCTCCTCGCCAGACGTTACTCACCACACGGTATGAGACGTGTATTTAGCCAGTGCAAAGACAATATCACCAGCTTCGAAAACGGGCATAAAAGAGCCTGCAGCTATTGCTAATAGCACCCGAGCGTACCAGAGGGGCTGTGGCTCGTTGCGGGGTGGTATTGGGTGTGTTGCCCATCACCATGGTCCGGTGCAATGCCAGCACCGACGCCACCTCTGCCCTTGCACATCTCTGCAGTTTTCCTGGGTGCTGAGACCATGTCTCTGCCTGTTGCTGGTCCTGAAGGGACTCTGCAGAGCAGGCCATCACTGAATGCCATTTACACCAGATCTTGTGTCCCCCTGGATGCGTCCCCAAGCCCGGCTGAGCAACTGGAGCACCCTGCAGGAGCTGCGCCGAGCAAGCAGTAACCATGGAGATCCCTGCAGCTCCAGGTCTGTCCTCTGGTGGATCTGCAGAGGAAGAGAAAGGCTGCTTTGCAGAAAAGCAGATTTTTATTTATTACTGCAATTGTCCCCGTCTTGCTTGTCGTGACTCTTGTCTACAGAAGCTGGGCTGCTCTGCCCAGCCCAAACCTGACGTTGTCCGGCTGATCCTCGCCTCGAGGGTGCGTGGTCGCCACCTATTTGTGGTTCTCATAAAGCGAGTGAACCTCTTAAAGCAGGTTTCATGGCAGTTGCCTCTGTTTGGGAAGAGCTTTGTTAGGGGCTGTCAGCACCCTGCCAGCACTGCCCCCATCCAGAGGCAGCTCGGTGAGGGAGCCTGTCTCGGGGCTTGTATCCAGCTCTCCAGCACCGTGATACCTAAACAGGCGAATCTGGAAGGAGAATAAACAAGTATTGGCTTTGCTAAAGGCAGCTAAAATGATTCTGTGGAAATGTGGGTCAGGGTGAGGTCGGCTCCATATAACAGTGAAAGGTGTTGCTGTTCCCTGATGACGCTTCCTTAAGCTGCCCAACGTGGTACCTGACCTGCTCCTGATAGTTCTGTGAAGTGCGAGAGTACAAGTGGCACTTGCAAAACACGTTGTCCTCTCCAGTCACGCCTTGCAAAGAGTTAGGTCAGTAAGCCATGTGAGACACGGGCCAGTTACAAAAACCAACTTGCCCCTACCAGAGCAGAGTAGCCTGGATGCGGTGGGCAGAGATGCCCTGACACGTGCCGTAACCGAGTTGGGGTCCAGCTCATGTGTTCCCCTTCCTAAAGGGACTAAAACCCATTGGTGCTAACCAATCCCTAAACTGACCTGTGATGCATTATTCAGGAGCCCACGTTGTAAGACCATTGTTCTTTTGGTGAGATTAGGACACTGTTAAACTCAAGTAGAAACACATCATCTTTCCAAAAATAAAATGCTTTAAGATTTTAATGTGACTTCTTGTCACCGACACGTTTGAGCAGGCCATTTTGCCAGAGCACTCCTCCTTTAAGCTGCTGGGGTTATTATCTGGCTGTTTCATTTACCCCGCTTCCATCCTAACACAGTTGCTTTTGCATCCGCATCACTGTTTGCCAAGCACACTGCTAGAGCTCTAATTTGCATTTTACCAAAACATCACGACTCCTTTCTTAGCCTCTTTACACCCACCTTGTTTTGCTCCGGAGCCGAGTTGCGGTGTTCAGTGTGTCTTGTGCGATGGCAGGGTCAGGCTCTCACTAGGCAAGAAATACCCGACGCTGCCACCACAACGTCTGTGAGCCGGGGGGATGTCGGGCTGTGGGGATGCACCTGGGCCTCGAGCACATCTCCAGGTCTCTGTACGCTGAAGAAAAACTGGCAGGCTTGTGATGAAAGTGCGATTGGCAGAAAACGGCCACTTTCTGGCTCTAAGCACAAACCAGCTCCCTAAATCACCAGCAGCTCTTTCCCCTCATTCACCTGGGGAAGCTGCTGCCTTTGCAATTACTGTCAAGAGTGATGTCTGAAATGCGAAAGTGTCCCCAGCACGGCCGGTCTCCACTAGTGCAGCCAGACCCAACCCGTGTCGGGTCCTGCTGGAGAGGGGGAAGCTTTTGCTCCTTCTATCGGTCACAGTGTGCACAGCTTGGGGTTTATGTTTTTTTGGGGTTTTTTTTGTTTGTTTGTTTTTTGGTTTAAATGACAAGGAAGCTGCTTCCCATTGCAGGGCTGGGGGATGTCACCTGGGTCTGGTCCAGCCTGTCCCCTCGTGCTTGCTCCCACGCCCACAGAGCCTGTGGAAAGCCGGACTTAAATGGGAACGTCCCTGGATGACCAAATCGGTGGAGCATAAATGTAATTTAAAAATTTTGGTTTTCTCTCACGTGGTCCTCCTTCGGGTGCTGGCCCCAGGCTCGAGCCCTGGCTGGCAGCGTCCCGGCAGGAGGGGACCGAGGCTGCTGCAGTGCGGGGGCTGAATGGGAGCCAGAA
Organism: Apaloderma vittatum; assembly: GCF_000703405.1. Lineage (NCBI taxonomy): Eukaryota > Metazoa > Chordata > Aves > Trogoniformes > Trogonidae > Apaloderma > Apaloderma vittatum. Next base: position 3,076 of record NW_009711346.1, read on the forward strand.
ATGCGGCGTTATTGCAAGAAAAGCAGCCGAGAGAGGGTGGGACACCTAGGATAACATTTCTCCCTATCTCCTGTGCGATAATAAAGGTTGTCTGAAGTGCAGCCAGAGATCGAGGCCGGGGCGCTGAGCCTGCAGACATGCAAACCCATCGCCGAGAGCGGGTTTGGGAAGAGAGGCTGAGACATGGGAAGAGAAGGGAAGACTGAAGAGATCCCTCACCCAGTAGATGCTGCGGGGTCTGGTGTGGGGCTGAGCCTCTCCCTGCTGTGGGCAGGCTGGGGTAGGAGCTGCCCTGCACCTGACAGCAGCACTGCTGCTCCCAGTGCTCCCAGTGCTCCCAGCCACGCCTGGTGCTTCAACACTGGCGTGATAATCGCTCACTAACGTTTCTTTACTAATTTTTAGTTTCTGTAGGCCCTGGCTGAAAGCATGGCTTGTGCAAGTGCAAAACCAGCCCAGATGGTGTCCCATAGTTTTATTTCCCGCTGGGGTCTCAGTGTGGCACACAGGGCACAGAGCTCATCCCGCCCTGGCAGGGTGCGGTGCTGGTTCAGGTACTGTGGGTTACAACCAGATGCTTCCTTCTAGGAAATAATGTCAGCCTCTCATAACTGGCATGATGACATCGCAGCAGAGGTTGAAATGGGAGCCCTGGGGAGGAGCTGGGAGCTGCCACCCCCCGGTGCCCGGTGGGTCTCAGCGAGCAGGGGGTGCTGCTCATGAAGTCTGGCACCCAGAGAGGTTTGGTCCCAGTGCAGGAGGCTCCTGGCAGGAATGTCACTTCACACAGGCTCTGGCCAGAGGCTGGTGAAAGTCAGGAGGTTTTCTAAGCAGGAGAGATTCAAAAAACTTTAGTTATGCTAAGTGGGACTTACCTAAACCAGCAGTGGGTTTGTGTCTGGCGGAGGGGACACAGGGCTTGGTTGACAGTTCCTTGCTTCAGCCCATGACAGCTATGACATGTTTTTCCTGAGTGTTTCATAAATAAAAAGCTAAACGAAACCCAGGCCGCGTAGATGGCTGTAAGGAGCTGAGCAAAGGATGGACTCCTGCAGCAGATCTCTCCTAATTGTTTCAGATCCTCCAAAACCAGGTATTTTTTTCTCCAGAATGCATTTGGTAAAGAAGATTTGCTAAAATATAGAATTAAGCTACTTTTTTTTCCCCCCTTTTTAAATGGTACTAATCAGCTTAACACAATGAAATGCACCGTGGAGAATTTGCTTTGTGATTTTAGGAAACCTTGCAATCCTGACCTCTGTTGCATTAGCCCTGTCTCCAAATCTGCTTCCCGTGCATCTGCAGGGTGGGAAGGGAGGGAAAAGAGATGTGGAGAGGGACGCCTTGCCCGCCCTGATTTCTGCTGGATGTTCCCTGGGTGAGGGTCCCCAGAACCTGATGCACATGAGATGGATAATCAGATAACCTGTTTAATTTAAGAAAAGTTTGTATGCGATTGTTCCATCCTCGAGTCTGGACACGAGCTTTTGTACGCTTCAAACTCACTGCACCTGAGCACAGCAGGACTGCCCGTCTCTTCAGCTGCAGCACCGCTCTTTTAAAGTCTATGAGCTCCTTTGCTTTTAACACCCATTACAATGGGCCTTCAGCTCCTTGGTGGCCAGCAGGGTAGAAAATATATCTGATATTAAAACTGTGTTGAGACGCCTGCCCAGGTCGGCACGTGCGGCTCTCGAAAAATCCCCGCGTGAGCCCTGCAGCCCGCTCGGGAGCAGCTCACTCCCAAAAGTGTAAAATTACACTTACAGAAAAAAAATGAACTTGCTGCAAATGGCTGGGAAGCACAAGTGGCAGGAGGTGGCTCTGAGGAGCTATTTTAGTGTTTGATTTTAAAAACACAGGCAGTGAGTGCCCCTGGCAGAGCCGGAGATGCCAGAATTTCAGAGAAATGTGTTGGAGAAAAGAGGGAGAAAAAAACCCAGAAAGATTTCTGCTTCCTTAGAAGGTTTGCAAATGTGGTCTTTGGAGGACCAAAGATGCTCATTAACGTGAACAAGCAAAGATCCTGACATCAGTTAAGCACTGATGATGAGGTGAGGTCAATGGTAATTATAACCTGCTCGTATCTTCACGCATTATAGACATGTTTAATCCTTTTATTGAAAGGCTCTTTACCAAAACGCTGTGGTATGATAATTTCCTGCAGTGTCCTGTTTCTAATTAAGTTGTTGGCAATGCAGTGGATTGCACTTAATCGCCTCTGCTTCTGCTAAGTCCTTGCTAGAGAAATACCTTTAGGGTTTTTTTTGTTTGTTTTTAAACTGCAGCCTTTTAAGTGGCTTTGAAAATGGAGATCACACTTATACCAATTTTTGGAGACCCTTTCCAAGCATGACCCTTAGAGTCAATGACCACGACCGCGGGACAGCTGAGCCTTTCTGTTTTACGGGGAAGTGTGGTTTTGGTGTGTTTGTGGCTTTGCTCAGCGCTCCTGAGGTCCCAGGGTGGGTGGAACAGGAGAGATGGCGTGTGTTAGAGCTGCAGAGGGAGCTCTGGCTTCCGTCTGTGCATCTCTCACTGAGCAGATTGGATTCAGGGGTGAGCTCTTACACCCGGCGCCACCCCACGAAGAAAGGTCACGATTTTCCCTTTGTCGCAGGGGAGATGCCACCTGCAGCAGAGAGAGCTGGGGGGGCTCCTGGGGGG
>NW_009711346.1:5773-7595 GCF_000703405.1 Apaloderma vittatum
TGGGACACACGCGTGTGCCAGCCCCCCCGGCCGGCACTGGGGGCCTCAGAAATGTGCAAAAGGTATTGACCAAGTATTTTAAACCTGGCTACGAACCCTTACTCAGTGTTTTAACCCAGACAGTTCGGAGAGAGCGCGACAGCCAACGGCTAAATCTAGCTCCAGAGGGATGGGGGCAGCGCGCTTTGGGAAGATGTTTTGAAGGGAGGCTGAGGACCACGGGAAGGGGGGGTCCCGCTGATTCAAGCGTGAGCTGGGAGTGCAGCCAGGGAAGGTAGCGCAGCTCCTGCAACGCGCTGCCGGCTGGGAATGAGCTTCGACACGTGTTATCACCGACCTGATGCTGCCTGGCCAAACCGAGCCTCGTGTCATCCTCTTGAAGCTGCCAGTTGTGAGTCCCTGCTCCCACTGGGTGACCCCGGTCCATCTGCCTGCAGCTCACACCCGTGTGCTGGGGGGCTTGCAGCCTGGGCAGCCTGGGCCAGAGCTTGCAGCCCTTCTCTCCAGCTGCCCTCAGCACCCCCGGGGCTCGCTGCTTAGGATGGGCTAATGTGTGTTTTGGACTCTGATCATTTAATGGCCGCTTGGCACCGAGACAGACTGATTTGTCGGATAAAGTTTATATCCCAGTAAAGTGGCTTTTATAGTTCCAGCCTGGCTGATGCGGTGGTTAGTGCTTTTGATTCAAGTACTTCGTGGCTCCACAGACTTGCCGTGGGGTTGGGGCATCCCTATCACTCCTTGTCCCCAACTCTCCTGGTGACACCAGTCCCCTGGGCCAGGGAGGTGTTAAAGGCTCTGAGAGGCAGGTACGATGGGAACCGGAGGGACTGAGACACTCGTGGTGGCTTTGGTGATGACTTAGGGCAGACAGGGGGTGACCAGCCAGGCTCAGGGTGTCCTGCAGAGGGGAACACCAGCACCAGAGCCTTGGCACCTGCGGGGCCGTGTCCACCCCACTTCCCGAATAACCTGCTCTTGACACACCGAGTGTGCAGGGGATGGGTAATGAAGCATTGGGTGAGCAGAGGTGAGCACTGGGTTCTCCTGAAGTTACTTAAACCCTCCAGCGCTGCCTTCCCTCTCATCACCGGTGAAAACAGTGTGTAAATAACATCTCATGCCCGTCCCTGCAGACATCAAGTCACCAGCAAAGGCTGCGAGCGGCTCCTCAGAGCGTGTGCTGCCTGTCTCCCCGCGCTCTCTGCCCACTGAGTAATGACGGCGCTGACTTGCTCTGGGCAGGAGCAGAACTGCTTCTATTTTAAAATAGCCCAGAAGTCTGAGGGGAAATGAAAGCCGTGGTCTTTCCCATTTCCAAGCCGGAAAGTCCCGTGGCCAGCCACAGTGTGGCCCGTACGACCGCTTGCGGTGTCTGTGCCAGCCTTAGAGCCTCTCCGGCACAGCTTGGCGTTCTTTGGAGGGTGGGTGCTTTGCCCGGGCTCGGGGGGACACGTCTTGTCCCGGCGGGTGGTGGGGTGGTCGCACTGTGGACCCTGCAGCACTGCCGGTGTCAGAGAGGCTGAGCTGCTGCCTCCTCCTGCAAAATAAAATCCACTGGGTGCCTCTCTCCACACAGATACCCCAAAGCCCCTCTCGCCAACGCCTTGCCCCTCATCCCTGCTGACGGAGCAGCCTGGCCAGGGTGGGAGCAAAGTCAAGCCCCTGGGCTGGCCGACGTCCTCAGCCAGCATGAGCCTGGAAGCAGAGCAGGTCTCACCACACAGCACATCTCTCTCCTAAACCTTCTTCGCGGGGCTGTCGGTAAACTCCTGCTGCCTGCATACACCTGAGCGGGGTTCCAGGGACCTTTTTTTTTTTT
>NW_009711346.1:7617-9256 GCF_000703405.1 Apaloderma vittatum
TTGCTTTTATTGCTGTTGACTTTTCTCTAAATCACAGCCTCAGTGCTAGCAAGGGCATTAGGTGTCTGGGAAATGATCTCCTTCACACACAGAGGATAGTACAAAAGGTTTCATGACAACTGCATCACGCCTCGTTTTACTGGATAAAACATGTTAACTCTACAGGTTTGGAGTTGATGAAAGCGAGCATCCACTCAGTTTTCAAAGCAGAGATCTTGAAAACCACTGGCAGCCTGACACGCTTCTCCATATGTTATATAAAGTAACTGTTTACAGTATGAGCTGGCAAAAATCATATAATATAGCTAATAATTAGATGACACTTACATATGACTCATTTTGAGTGATCTCATATGCATATTTATGCCTTTGGAAGACTCGCTAGGAGAGAAGAGCCAAAGCTTCTTGAGGAGCTCTGGGGTGTTGGGGGTGCACAGCCCGATCAGCCCCACGTCCCACGGGATGTCTAGGGGTGCACAGGTACCTGCTTAGCTTAACATATTAAATCTGGAGTTTAATTCCAGGCAGTGACAGCAGCGAGGTAAGTCCCAGCGTGGGACTGGACTCCGGGTTTGCCTTCCCTGGTGCTGTCGGGCCCATCACAGGCACAGCACAGCCGGGAGGCGCGGGAGCATTTCACAATCTGCACATGGTTTCTGGTGTTTGCTGGGTCAGGCCCCGTCACAATTCCATTCCAGTTTATCTTAGCCTAAGAGGCAAATTCTTTCGTTCGGTATTTTAAACAGTTCAGTGTAAGAGGCAAAGCAGAGCCCAGGACAGCCCCTCGTCTTCTTGGCGTCAGATGCTGAAGGAAGGGACGGTGGGTTGGGTGGCTGAGGTTTCCCACTGGTGTGAACCTACTCACGCTTCTGGACCTGCCCCTGCCCCTTACAGGCACGAGGGGCTGCGTGGTGAGCCGGGCAAGCTACAAAAACACCAGCTGTGCATTGCCAGAGTGTCATATTTTCTGCCTCCCCACACTTTACAGCGAAGTCTGGGGCATTTCTAACTTTGAAATCCTGAACGCTTGCAGTAAGTGCTGCAAGGGCCACATCAGAGCAAGTGGGGACCTTTGGGGCTGACCTGGGATCACCGCTGTGTGCGCCGCAGCTCTGAGCCCCAGCACTGGGAGGCTCTGGGGGAGAATGTGCTGGTAGTACCTGTTTCTTCAGCCCTGACAAACGAGGGTGATAGGGACCATCTCAGACAGAAGCTGTTGAACTTCTCTCCTGGCGAGGCTGGGTATCGCAGCAAGCAATTTCAAATGTGTCATTTGAAGTGGGAAAAAAATAGTATAAATTACAATTGGACCTTAGCATTTTAGGTACACGTGTAGTTGTACACCACCGCCACCCCCCTTAGATACGTGTGTGTGGTGCTGAGGGTGTATTTTTAGGTGTGGTGTAAATTGATCCTATTGCTAAGCTTAGTATAGATAGATCGAGAAGAGCAGCAACTGAAAGCTTTTCTTTCTATAAAAACATAAAGTAGCTCTGCAGTTCTGGGAAGGGAAGAGAACTTGTTTCCCAGGGTTTCCTTCGAGGTCCCCTCCGGGTGGCCTGTGATTTTTCCTGGGCGGGTGAGCAGCCGGCGTGATGGGGCTGGGGCTCGGCGCCCAGAGGGGGGAGGCGTCCGCGGG
>NW_009711346.1:9287-18017 GCF_000703405.1 Apaloderma vittatum
GCTGGGCGCGCTGCAGGCAGGGCTCCGCTCTATTTCGGGTGCAGATAACTATACTTAGGGCTGAGTCATCCCTTCCCGTATCAGTTGCAGGAGAGCTTGAACGAGCAGAGCTGGTGACCAAACCTGCTGACGAAGGGTCAGGGCCGTGAAGCCAACCTGGAGCATCTCCGCCGGCGCCAGCCGCTGCGGATCCAGCCTGGTGCGGGGACCGGCTCTGGCCCCTTCTCGCTGCCTGAGATGTGGGGCGATGGGGGAGCACTGCAGAGAGCTGCCAGCCCAAACCTCAGGTCTGCTTCCTTACCTGCCTACATGGAGGGCAACTGCTTATCCAGTAGTTCTGCTGGCACGCACTCGTGCTCACTGGTGTCCGCTGGTGGTCAATGATACTTAACCTCTCTTCCTTTTGGTAGCCTGTTGAGGATCCCAGAGCCAGCCAGAGCAATTTTTTGGTGTACTTATTAAGAAACACAGGCGAAGCTGGCCATAGTGGTACTAGATATCGCTGGTATGATACCAGTCCTGCCAGCAAATAGCAAAGAGAAATGTTTTTCGTTGCAGATTTATTCCCCATGCAGAGAGGGAAGGCTAGAGAACATTTTCATTGAATCGCATCCAAACAGTCAAGTCAGCCTTCTCCATCTGCTCGAAGTGAGGGCTTAGTTGTTAATTTGCCTCCGTGGGTCTCTCTGTACCTGTTTGCTGTGGTGTTACCTTGGACACCTGTAGGTCGTTTTTTGTGTGATTTTTGCTGTGCTCCATTATCATTGTCAAGTGACGTTTTGCCCAGTGTCTGAAGGAGAGGAAAGAACTTAGAAATAAAAGAGGATTTTGATGAAGATCTATCCTGATGGTAGCAAGAGCTAGCTTATGAAACCAGAGCTTTCACTCTGAATCAAATCCCTGAAGTAATATCTGAGTATTGGCATATTTTTGTTTTAAGCGTTTAACATTGGAAGCTTTATTTTTAGCGTGTAAATGTCAAGGTGATCAGCAGCCTTTCAGTCTTCCCTGACTCCTCCTGCTTGGTGATGGGATGAGAGGTGATGAGGGATGAGGGGATGGGGGTGATGGGATAAAGCTGATGGGATGAGGGTGATAAGATGGAGGTGATGGGATGAGGGTGATGACGGATGAGGGGATGGGGGTGATGGGATGGAGCGGTGATGGGATGAGTGTGATGGGATGGGAAGGGGTGTCGGTGCCTTCATGGGACTGGGGCAGGCAGGGAGAGGAAGCATTCCTTCTCCCAGCTCTCTCCCTTCCCCGAAGGACTTTGTTTTAAAACAAGTAGTCTTTTAAAAATCTAGGGCAAGTCAGTCGCTTGCCAAAATTAGTCTTTGTGCAAGAGCATGAGAAGGAATTTTAATGGGTAGCTGGTATGTGGGGATGGAGGGAAATGACTGCTTTTACTATCTAAACGCTGTTTTAAATAAGGCTGTAATATCAAACAGCTTTGCCACGCTCACAGATATGTTTTACAGGAAGCATCACTGCCACTGCTCAGTAATACACAAGAATGTTCAACAACAACTTACTTTTTCATTTGTGCCAAACGTGTCCTGACACATTGCTGAGGCGGATGAAAGCTGCAGCTGAAAAGAAAGCACAGGCAGAGCCTGGGCTACTGCTTTTATCTGGCCTGGTTGTCGTTGCTGCATTGGTAATTGCTACAGAAATCCTGGAAGGGCATTTTTTATGGTGCGTTTTGCAGCTGAGGGGAGCGGGGAGAGGCGAACTCATCCTCTGCGGGCAGGGAACCCGCAGTCGGGATGGGGATGGGGATGGGGATGGGCTGGTTGAGCAGCTGGGCTCCAGCAGGTGATGCCCTGAGCAGCAGCCGTGGAAGTACGTGGTGGAGAGCATCGCTGATTATGGCATGAATATAATAAAAAAACAGGGAAATGGGATTTGCCAGGGGAAAAATAATGACATGATTGCAGGCCCAGCTCTGTCCTGGCTCCTGCCCCTTGTCCACACAACGCATGCCCTTCACGGTGGCGCCAACCCGCCCCGCTGCCTCCTGTCCCGGCTCCACTGGCTGAGCAGCCCTGATGGAATTATCTAAAGGGCCTCATCATTTGTGATTTGTTTTTTGCAAAAATTAAGTTTAGCTTTGTAAACAGAAATATTCATAGGTACAGTCTCCATCCCTACAGCAAAGTGGTTGATTATTGTTTTTAACTGGGATTTTTCTAATCTCTGCAGGTGCTGGTCCCAAGTTTCCTGCCAAATCTACGTGTCCCCCCGGGATGTGGCAGCACCACTAATTCACAGCTCTCCTGGAGCGGGAACGAACTCTGCAGACGTACTGCTCTTACTGGTTACATGGGATGCACCAGTCTGGCTGTACGCTGAGACAAAAGCTGTTTGACTTCGTTTAGCATTAATCGGTATTCCCAAAGGCACCTGCTAGTCCCAGAGGGGTTTCTCTCTGCTGCTGAAGCTTTCTTGGGTGGAAAAGAAGTTTCTCAGTGTGGCACGTGTACCAAATCCCGGGTGTGTGGTGCAGAGGGGTCCTGAGGGGTTTGGCCATGCCAGGGCTGTTCCTGGTCACCAGGGCAAGGCTGATGCTGGTCCCTCCTGGAAGAGTCAGAGAAGGCTCGAGGGAAATAGCAGCAGCAAGAGCAGTGGTGTTTGATGAATTTCCCATAAAAAAGGGCCAGCAATATCAAGCAAATAAATAATTTCTCTACAATGCAAAGTGCATCTGTTTTCTACGTATGTCTGGACTTCTCAGGTGTTTATACCAAAGAAAAATCAAATTCTATCATGCACGTAGCCTGCAAGGAACTAAACTTGCATGGTTTCTCAAAAGTACTCATTCATAGTGGGAGTAGTCATTTATGGGGTACTCATTCAGGGTCCCCGTGGTGTGGTGCACCCCTCGTGGTCTTGTAGGTGCTGCAAGGGTGGAAGCAGTCCTGTCGATGGCCAGTAACACATGTTGGGACCTGGCTTTGGTTGTTGATGTCGCTAAACCAGAGCTGTGTGAGACCTGGGAGCACCTTTGGTTGTTGATGTCACTAAACCAGAGCTGTGTGAGGCCTGGGAGCACAGCAGGGCTCTTGCTGATGGATCTCAGCCTGTCCCTGGGTTGCTGCCACAGACTCTGGGAGGAGCGTGCAGGGTGGCTGCTGGTGCTGCTGCATGGAAGAGCCCTAAGCAGACCGGAGAAGATTTCTATGAATTATTTAGATAAATAGCTCTGCTGTTCCTTGGTTATACGGGAATGCCAGGAAGGGTAAACGGTGTTTCGAGCACTATAAGGAGGGGTGGTCACTCAGGAACACAAGGAAGCTCTCAAGAGCAGAGCACCATCCGCATGGGTCGCGCTGCTCGGGACCCTGGGGACAGGTTTCCTGTGGGAGTCACTGCCTGATGCACATCACCCTGCCTGGGGACTGAGCCCCAAAGTGAGTAGGGGTGTCGTAGGTGCAGAGAGCCTGTCCAGCTCCTGGTTGTGCTGCCTGGCCGCTGGCAGAGGGCTGACACTGGTCCCCAAGGAGCGCTGTGCCCGTCTGCATGCCCCAGGGGCTATAAATACATCCGGTGCTTTGCTGTCCCCTTGGTCCCTCACACAGAGGCACTGCTGGCATTTGTGACACCCACACCCAGCTGCCGTGCAACGCGTGGAGTCTCCGGGTATTTATATTCCTGCCAGCACACGCCGTTGGTTCTGTCTCAGCAGCACCAAAATGCTCAGCAGCTCTCTCACCCAACTCTCGGTGGGGTTTAAGCCCCGTGGGGATGCAGGACTGGGACCTCCCTGAGCACCGTGGGGCTGTGCACCTGCTGCTGGTGATGGTTTGAGGTAAATCCCACGGGAAGCGACGCTTCTCCTGGGGGCCTCCGAGCTCTGACCGGCTTCCCAGCCTGCCTGGATTCAGCCTGGTCCGTGCAGCGATGTGCCCGGCACCTCCTGCCCATGGCCCTTGGAGCTGGAGCCTGATGCTGGCAGCAGAAAGCTGAGCTGCACAGCTGGAAAAAAAAAACACAGACCCACTGTTTATTTAATTATTTATCTATTCAGCCCACTGCCTGTCACCACAGGCTTGTCTTCTATTTTCTAATACTATAAAGTAATTTAAAAAAAAAACCAGTTTGTACACGAATACTCCTTACCTTCGTGTATTGCCTCACACCTGCCAGAGCAACAGCAAACTGCATTTGCACGCTCAGGCCAAGGTTAAAGGACACCAGACATAAATTCACAATCATTTCAAGTATTAAAATAAGGTGTTTACATACCATATGTTGCTGTTTATGTGAAATATAATCAGCAAGGGCAGAGCTTTACAAACCCCAGTGCTTCCAGACCTGACTTGTGAGTATTCAAAGGGTTCTGTGCTGGGGGATCCAAACCCACGTTGCGCTGGAAGAGTCCATCTGCTGTCAGGGTGTTGGGTGGGAAGGGGAACTTCCTGAAACAGCACGATCCGTTGATGATGGAATCCACTTACCGATAAGAAAAGATCGTTACAATTGAACGAAATAACATCAAAGCTAAAGTTTTCATGACATGAAAAGACAAAGCAACAGAAAATCATCACGCAGCAGCTGTTGCCGAAGAGGAACGAAGGACGTTTCTGTAAAGCCAGATGTGGCTTTTGATCCCTACGGACCAGGCGATGCGCTCGGGACTGTCCAGTCACAGCCAGTGGGGAACAAATAGCCGAGGCTGAGTGGGAGCTGCTGAGAAAACAGACGAGGGTCTGTGATCAGGCTCCTCTGGGGCTAGGGCTCGGCGTGGGGTCACCCGTGTTGGTGTCGGAGGTGGGTCGTGCCCCTCAGCAGGCTGAGCATCAGTCACTTCCTTACCCACTCGCTGCGATTCTCGGCTCGCCCGCCCGGCTCCTCTTCAATTTTTACATTTTATATATTTTGCCAACCTTTCATTATCTGTTTTTAAGTACTTATCACTGCCTGGAGCACCACCTGGAAACATGAATTAACTGCAATAATACAAAAGGCAGGGGGAAAAAAAAAAAAGAAAAATGTTTCATAATTTTATTGGAGCGGTTTCAAAGCAAGGTTGCTAGGTACAGTGCCAGTAACTCCGTGGCTGCAGTTCTGCTGCCACTAAAAATAGTTGCAACTTCAGAAGCCATGCCTAACAGTAAGTGTACATGCAAACAACCTCGTGCTTTATTAAAAAAACAGAATCTTTTTACTTGTTAAAATTATAGACAAATAAGGGTTTTTTCTTTACTACTATTTAATTAAAGCAGTTACATAACCTGAGCTTAAATACCAAGTAGCACTGTCGCTGTAGATATTGCAGTCAAATTTCACTAATATTTGCACAAAACCTGACCTCACTCAACAATATTAAAATCACAGTACAATAGAAAAATAAACATTCTCACGCATAGCCTTGAAACACACTGTAATTCAGAGCCACGGAGTAAGTGGTGGTTCTAATTCACAAGTCGCATGTCTTCCAAGTATTTGAAATTATTGTGCCAATACAGTCAGGCTCCAGAAATACTGTGCTGGAGTAGATTGTGATTTGGAGCAAAGCTCCTGAGGCTTACCACAGAAATAAGTCAATGTTAACACCTATCACTCTTCATCACTGGTTTTGTTCTGGACCAAGCTGAAGATGAAAAAAGCAGTAACCAGGGAGGGTTGGGAGGCAGCTTAGCAGGACACTGACCTCCTGCTGCAGGCAGGGTCAGGCAAGACACTGCTGGTTCCCTGCGTCTGATGATCATTTCATTTACTTGGTGTCCTATGAACTGGATTCAAACAACAACAAAAAAATAAATCCATGATGCTGTGTTACAAAAATGTACAACCTGACAGCAGATCACGTGAATGTTTCATACTGAGTTCATTTTGTTACTCTGTGTAAGCGTTAATGGGCATAAACGAGAAAATGAAATAAATTAACAACACCTGTGAGCTTGGGCAAGCAAAGTAAAGCTGATGAATGATCATTTCTTTCAGCACAGATCGATGCAGAACTCTTTGGCAAAACTTAAGCTCTAGCTAACTAATCTTTTGGGGGTCTTCAGTGAACGATTTGCAGTTAATAAAAGATTCACAAATATACCTAGAGGAGAGATTGCTCACGCTTGTTTGCTACCTGAAGGCTAATACAGCACAAGGGGAGGAGGAACACTGAGGTGGTCATCCTGTGGTGAGACATCCAGCTGAATCCTGTTTCTGGTGAACACATCCCAACGTTATCATCGATTATTAATTAACAGCCCAAAGGCTGCAGCTGAGACTGCATTCTGTGTGTTGGCTGGATCGGAAGGCAACTCCAGCCAAGTGGCTCAGGGAAAGGCTCCTTCGACGGTGCCCATGAGAGGTTTGCACACAAACACGGGGTCCCCGCCTGGTGGGTTGGTCGTGTTCCGCACTGACACGGTAGCGAGGGGAAGCACCAAAAGGCAAACAGTGAGCACCAGCCTTGCCACGTTCCCCAGGAGCTCACGGCTCCTGCCATCGCGCTGCCAGCAGAAGATCCGCTCTGGTCTCGTCCCGCTGGTGCCCAATCCCCACCCCGAGGTCTCACCAGCTCCCTATCTCATGGCATGGCCCCACCACGGATACAGTTCTGTCACATTGCAGGTAAAAAGCAATTGCGTGGGAGGAGATATGAGCCTGGTGTGATTTTGTACCCCCTGTCAAATACAGCAATGCTTAAAAAAAAATAAAAAATTGCAGGGACTTCATGTGGGGTTGCAAGGCTCAGGTTCGGGCTCCCGCTGGCCTCCAAGGCTGCCATGACCTCTCGGTGTGTCCCAGCGGAGCGGGAGGCGGACAGAGGCATCAGCTCTGCGGGTCACAGGAGCCGAGAGATGGAAAATAAACTGTGTGCAAAGTGTGTTTAATGATCCTTCTCGGCGTTCGGTGGGAGGCTCCCGTATGCTTCCGCGAGGTGGAGATGCCTGCCGGGGCGGATCATCAGCAGAAGTGATTTTCATTAGATGAAGTATCAGAACAGACCTCGGTAAGGAACGGCGTGAATCATCCAGCCGACCGCACCGCGCTCTTTGGCGAGGCAAGATGAAACAGAGCGAGCTTTCCACACGTTCCCCAGGGCAGGATAAACTTGTTGCAGGTGTGGGAGACCCAGGAGGCTGCAGGGAGGACAGCAGGAGAGACGCCGGGCTGCCCTGAGCTCCAGAGGTGGGAATCTCCAGGGCAGGGTGTCCGGTGCTGTTGTGCTTGGATCTCACACGGGCTGTACCAGCCCGGCAGCTTGGCCCGATGGAGACACATGTTGCAAAAAACCCGTGAGGAACTACGTAAGGCCCAACCTGGCAGTGCCACTTTACATTCTGCTGTGTCCCTTCAGACATGAATTAGCGGGACATTTTATTTCCTAACCGAAAGGAAAGAGAGAAATAGACCAAGAAACGCTGAGAAATTAATAAGATTTTAAAGCTAGAGAAGCAGATTGGAAGAATATCCTATTTTTATGCTCGCTCTCTCCATCTAATTCATCTGCCATTCCACACGACATGCCTCAGCTGAATGAAGTCTCAAATAATCACATAATAGAAGTCATTTATCGTGAATCAGGCTCCTTCTCTGGTGATATAAATAGGCTGTGCTGTTCCGCAGGCTTTTGTCAGTAGGGATTAATTAGCAATTGACCCTTGGTTGGGAATTCTTCACTACCTCTACATTTTTCATCTTAGGGGGCTAAATGAGATCCTAACACTGCTTTGAGGAGCTCGGCTTCCCAAGCAGTGGTTTGATTTATCTCTAGGCTATAAATCAGCAGTTTAATTTATCACTAGGTTACACATCAACAGTGGATAGTCAGGGTGGAATTGAGTTTATTATAAAGATGTTCTGTCAGAAGACACAGGATTACAGTGACTGAAACATGCTGCTAAATTTTCCATTAATGCCCAGTCCTGAATATGAACACAGAGAACCACACTTTACGTACTTTACATTTAGCTTTCTAATAAATAAGTTCAATAAATAGGGATTTTGCGAATCGAGAAGCTGTACCTATGAACAGAAGCTGCTTTACAATGTTGTCAAAAAAAATAACTAGAGCTCTTCTTGTTTGTTACCAATCACTGGAAATTAGTGAGTAAAATATAAATATTTTACTCTTTACTATGAAGACTGGAGGAACGAAGATCTGTCAAAATCACCCTTAGGATTACATAGAACGTAATTTTGTACACTGTTTATAATTTAGAGCATGCTCTCATACCATTTTTAGCACACAATATTTTCAAATACATTCCTTAAACACATGAGAAATCACTAAGACTGCCCCTGTAAGGTTTCACCTGTGCTCTGACCACTAACTCTCATGTTACACACCATTGCAGTTTGGCTAATTTTGGACGACCTATTCCACATTGGGATAAGATATATAATAAAGGGCCGGGTTTAGTCCATAGTATATCTCAACATCTTGTTAATACAGTCATTTATTTGTCACAATACAAAAAAAAAAAAAGAAAATTAATTCCTCCCAATTATATTATATACATACATATAGAGAGAGTATATAACCCATTTATATCACCCATTTAATAATCTTTCTTGGGAAACAACTCCCGCTGTCTCTAAAAGTTGCCAGGAACTGAAACAACTCTCGTACCAAAGGAAAACACAGTTTAACGTGACCGACAGCAGCCTTCGCTGCCCTGAACGGTACTGTTATTTTCAGCAAACAACATTTCTCACATTTCACCCGTCGAGAACTCCGGTCGGGCTCCTCCAGCTGGCGTCGCGTCGCACGGGGAC
>NW_009711347.1:0-1718 GCF_000703405.1 Apaloderma vittatum
CCCCCCCGCCGCCGCCGCCGCCCTCAGGTCCGCCCCTCGTGTCACCAGAAGTTACCCAATTTCCCGTGTCCCCTTTCCAACGGCCGTGCACCAGTTTGTCCGTAAAATGCCTTTTTTTAACCCTTTCCGTGGCAGTAGCTCGCCTGCAGCATTTTTTCCTACCTCCGGTAGAGGTTTGGGGTTTTTTTCCCATTCTCGGATCCGAGGGCCAATCCTGTTTTCACTGCCACGATCCTTTTTTTTTTTTTTTCCCCCTTCATGCTTAGGGTTATAAATCAGCAACGAAATGGCCGTGTTAGAGAGAAACTCCCCTGACGGGAAGGTTATTCTGTAAACGTTCCACATTCAGAGATTCTGATCCCTTCGTTTGAAGCCCTCGGTGCCAGCTTCATTTGAAGCGGGAGGACAAACCAGGCAAACAGTTGTTTGCAAGAAGTCCTGTGTTTGGATGTCCTGGGGAGATGGCAGAAGATGCCTGTTCTAATTTCCTTTCTTTTCCCTTCATCTTCCCAACTAGTTCTCCACTATTTCTGTTGGTCAACTGCTATAAATTGTACTTCACCTGCCCATTTTTATTTTTTTTTTGCCATTTTCACACTTCAAATTTCAACAGATGTCAGCCGTCTTTGGTCTGAGTAAAGACAACAGGCTGGTGTGTGGGACTGGTTTTGCTGGGAGAGGGACAGGGCAAAAGCAACAGACAGGGCAAAGCTGCTTTTGCAATTGTAAGAGTCCCAAGAACTAAAAGGATGCAGCAAAGGAGCGTTGATATTAACAAGGGAAAATCAGAAAATTGAGAACAGGAGTAGGAGAAGTGTAACAGGGCAATTGGGGTAATCTGGTTTTGAGCAGTTTCTGGTATTTCTGTCCTGCCTTATAAGGTTCACATTGTCGTGGGCTAGTGACCATAAATTTTGAATTCTTGCCTGCATTCCACTTCATCCCACGTCCCTGATGTTATTTACTCTCTGAGCAGTTTGCAGGTTTGCTGCGCGGACAGCCAGCCCGTCTTCTCAGCACTAGTTTTGCTCTCGGGAAACACAGTGTTCAGCACTCTCACACCAAGTGGGTTGTTTTCCCTTTACTGAGCTTTGTCCGTACGGGTTTCTTTCTTCTACCCAGAGGCTGCGCTCACCGGAGCTGAACTGATGCTGGGCCTGGAGTTGGGAGAGGAGATGTTAGAGGTGAGGGGCGTTTCCAAGGTGAGCAGGAGAAGCAGCTGCCAGCAGTGTGCAGCTGCCAGCAGTGTGCAGCTGCCCTGCCTTCGCCTGGCTCCCTCTCAGTCGGCCGGGGGAGAGGTACGGCTGGGTAGGACAGGGAGAGTGGAGGGGTCGTTGCTCTACTCCAGCAAATGCTCTGCCTGGTCCCATGGCGCTTCTTAGCGAAACCTTCCAGGGGTTAAAAGGAAAAAGAGAGAGACAGAAAGGGGACAAGAGACAAAGGGAGGAATAAAGTCAAAAAATGTGCCGTGAAGCTTCTTGCAGCAAAACGCGGAGAAAGTCATTTCCAACTTCTTTCATCTCTGAGATGAAGCCACTAAATAAAAGGGCAGCGCAGAACACAAGGGCTTTTAATCTGTCTCATCTCCTTCATAATAACTGCAAATTTTCCCTGGGCTCCTGGGAGTGAGCCTCTTTCCTCTGTCTTTGCCTTATCTCCCCCCTCCATATTTCACAGCCGGCTCGGCTCCCCTCACTCGGCTGCCCCCCGCCCCGTTC
>NW_009711347.1:1749-14108 GCF_000703405.1 Apaloderma vittatum
GAGGGTCCTGTGGGAGCCGCCAGCTCCCAGGGCCTCATTGTTCCCGGCTTGGGAGGAAGCTCAGGGAGGGAATTGAAGGCAAGTCAAAGGGAAACGGCATCATCGCTGCTTCATTAATGGGAACCTTTCAGCAGAAAACATATCAGAGCGAGGTCTTTTCAGAGGCAGTAATTAGCAATTTGGAGCCTTCCCCCCTCAGGAGATGCAGCTGCGATCTAACAAGTGGGAGCAGTCCTCGCCTCCTTTTACGCTTCGTATTTATTGTTTTTCATTTTCTCCATCTTCCTCCCATTGTCCAGCCTCCTCCTCACTGCCAGATAAGGGCCCTTTATTAATCGCTCCCTTTTAATTCTTCATTAATGATAATAACTTTCTCTGGCGCACGGAGAGGAGTTAATCTTTCCTGGGTATTGAGAAAGGACAGGGCTGAAAGGGAGGGAGTGAAGAAGCGCATGGTGGACAAGGCTATACCACTGCTTTTCCCTCCCGCCCCACCAGCCGGAAGCAGTTTCTGCAGACTTTGGCTGTCGAACTGCAAGTTGCCCACTGGAAATTCTCAGGCTGTCAGGTTGGTCAAGCTGTGTGGGTTTGGTGGGATGTACCCTGGCTTAGAGGTCCAACCCTTACCAGAAACAGATATACGTGGACCAGAGGGAGAGATCTTCTTTGTGTGTCTTTGCCAAAAAGAAACCAACAAAAACCCAGCATCTTTATGTGATGAACAGGCTGTGTCTACTTGTCTTGTAAGAATGCTCCCTGAGCCACCTTCAAAGTGCAGTTTCCCAGCTGCCAACACTGTCCAAGCTTGAACAGCACCTGAAGGAGGAAGGAGATGGTATCTGGGAGGCTCTGCACAAGACTCTCCCTGGTGCCCTCTTCAGCAGCTGGCAGTCTGCCTTGGATTGTTCACATCTGGAGACACCAGCCCACCAACATGGACACCTGTGTGAGGTGACTGCCTCCGGGGAACCCAGCCACAAAAGCTGGATGAAGGTGTCAAGGAGGAGAGGAGGCTGTCACGAAGTCTGTGGCCGTGTGTGTGGGGAGCTAGAGCCAGTGACTATGAGCCCTGAGAACATGATTAAGGAGAACAGTGCCACAGTACCCAGCACGCTTAGAGAGCCTACCTTCTTTTCCTAGCATATGGTACTGCCAGCTTCAAGGGCACCCATGCTAGTAAAGGTGATGGATCTTGCCTTCTAGTGGTAGCCTCAGCCCTTTCTAGGTAGCTGGGCATGCCACTACCAATATTTTACTACTATTAGTAAATACGAGGAAAAAGGGAGCAAATGCTACTGTCACCAGGACAGGTTGCTCCACAGTCTCCCTGAGAATTGTCATGGTGGCAACAGTGGGAGAGGGGAAGGGGACAAATGCCATGTAGAGAACCCGGGAACTAGTGCAGGAGCTCAAGCTCATCAGTCAACTGCAGAGACAGCTCTGTGATCCCACAGAGTGGTCCAATCCCAGATTCACACCCCACTGTCATTGCATGGGTGTTGCTGAAGAAGCCAGTCACGGTTCAAATTAGTGACTCCCCTGGTCCTGGAAGCACGAGGTGCTGTATGCTCATCTGTGACAGAGGTTATGTCAAGACCATCAGTATCATTGCATGCTGATCTGAGGCAGTTGTCTGGCAGTGCTGGGAAGTGGGGGAAAAAACCAAGATGCTGAGGGAGTCAGGGTAGGAGCAGGGAGAGGCAGAAAAAAAAAATAAATTTGGTGTTTTGCTTCTTCTTTGATGTCATTTGCAGGGCAAATATCCTGTCTGCATTCTTTACAACCCATGGTAGTACATACTTTTTACTCCACAGTCAATGGTCTTTCCTGGACCAACATCAGGACTCTTGCTGATGGCTGTGGGGCAGAGAGTCAGATTATTTCTGCTTACTACTCTACAAGCATTAGGTGGTGTTTCCCTAATATGATCTGGTTCTCAAGTGTCTTTGAGGGTGAAGTGAACCTCAGGCCAATCTTTATGTTCTTCTGAGTAATCTGCTGCCAGCATCTTTCATGTTCATTTGATGTGGACTTCAAAGGATTCCTGATAGTCCCAATAATCAGAGATGACCTGTATTTCAGTATCGTGTGACAGATCTGCACTTAATTTCCAGTGACCCTAGTACACTGTAGGGAGATGTCTAAAAGAACTTTCTGTGTGGCTGACCTGTCTGTAAATGTTGCTGGGCTGGGCTTTTAGAGCTTATTTTTTGCCCACAGCATCTCTGAATGAGACCAGAAGACTTCACTTGCACACAGGAAATGGAAGAGGTTTTCACACTTGACAGCAATCAATGAATTTTGCATTGTAAAGCATGCATTTTTTCTTTAGACTCACTGAATCAGATCTTCTCTGATCTAACACTGCTCTCATACACTGACAGACCAGCAAGGTCTATCACATCACCTCTTTCACCCTTGCTGCCCCACTAGTCATAGCGATACTCTGCACCTTCTGGGACTGATGCCTGCCTTCTGTTGTCTGGCAGAGGATGGACATGGTGGAGAGAGAATGAGCTGAAATGGGGGGAACCAGGAGGTTAGTGAAACATGCTGCTTGTGAGGACCACCCTCCTTCCAATATTGCATGCTGAGCACCAAATAGAGATGCAGATCCTACCTCAGTCAGGATTCACGAGGACGAGCAGCCAGCTGAGCAACAGCTTGTGGGGTGCGTGGTCAGGACTTGTGACAAGGTGCCACTGCTGTTGGTTTGGCCAAGTCAAACTCCTGATTGCTGTGCAAAGTACACCGTAAATAAAGGTGTGAGGCAACTGAAAACAAACGTGATTATTATTGTGACAGGCAAGAGACAAAGGCGTTACAAACGTGGAGTTCCTTGGGAAAGACATTTTAAAAATGAAATCAGTTTTACTTGGATTCTTCCGTGGAAAGGACATTTAAATATAGCAAGCAGGATGTTAATAATGCTATAACCTGGAAGCGATAGTGCTCTAATTTGGAAGTAAGAACTAAATAAAAATTGTACATAGGCAAGGCAGGAGCTGAAGAACTACTATACAGATTACAGGAATCCCCTTAGTTTTGCAGCTGAAAGCCTGATCCTGAGGCTACTCACCTCTTATCTAGCACATTCTATTTGGTTTTTTTTTCTTTATTTAGGAATAGATCAAGGACTTCTGTAGGACTGGAATGGTCTGGGTTCTTACTGTGGTGCCTGTCCACCTGCCACTGCTGGTGTAACACCAGTGGCCTCTGAGCCACAAGAGGAGCACTCTGCAGTCTCCTAGCCAGCCTCAGGGACTCAAATAAATACCCTGAGGATGCTTTGATGGTCAGAGAATAAATACATTCACGAGGGCACCAGAGAGCTGGCAGTGGCAGCAGTGATCCTGGTAGATTGTGGATGTTCATGTTGGGTGGCAGGAATTCAAAAGCTGTGGGCTTCAAAGAAAACTGACACAGCCAAGTGTGAGAATCACCCACAAGGACTGGTGAAGCCTTGAGGAGGCTGGAATGATGCCTTTTGCAGTTACAGGTTTTGCTTCCTGAACGTCCTCTGTGAAGTCTGTTGCTCTTTCTCCTGCTGTCTCTGCATCTTGCAATTATCTACCTGTTGCAGTGAGATCAACTGGTACATAGAGGAGCAGCAGGTCTTATATAGGGCTGCAGGGTACATCACAATTCTGCATAAAGTAAGCAAGCAGGGGTTGCCACAAGCCCTCATTGGATGTGTTATTCCTTACTCTAGGGGAAGGTCCTCTACTCACTGGACATGATTGTGTTTCAGCCAGGGACACTCTCGGTGGAGCAGCCCCGCAGGTTGGCTGGCACCTGTAGGCTGGGCTGGGCCAGATGGCTAATTTTTAAACATAGAGCTATTATACATATGGGATCTATGAAAGTTTAGCTTTAGAAAGCAACCAAGAGGACAGCATTTTCTGAGTCACAAGTGTTACTAGAACACAGCTGCATGCAACAGAAGCCAGAGCTCTGCCTCAGGCTGCACTTAACCTCCCCCCACCCTTCAGACCAGCCTACAGCTAGGGCTCTCCTCCCTCATCACCATGCTCATCCCTCCTACCACTGCTTGCTTTCTGCACAGCGCATTTGCCTGGTCCTTACCTCTTATTCCTCCAGACCCCAGCAGATCTGCTGTAAGCCCTGCCCCTTGAGTGGACCCTGCTCTCTGCCTTACCGGGCTTTTGCATGCTGGGTGCTGTGGCCTTCCACCACCGTTCCCAGCACTGCTGCACCCAGGCACCCCCTCCTTCTACCCCCTGCTATGTCCAGGGGAGTCTGTGGTGCTGACATTGCCAAGCCTTTCGGAGGGTTGAGAGCGCTTCATGGTAAGGAAGAAGGCAGTGGCGTGGATCTGCAGGGAGGGGGAGGGAAGCAGCCTGACAATCCCCTTCGAATTATAAACATATCCTCTTTAAATACATTTCTAAGGATAACATTTGTATTACTGCGTCCTGTGGCTGCTGATAGGGCCCTGCTTATCGCCTTGGTCTCTCCTCCTTTCTCTGGGCCCTGCTGGGAAAGGTCCCTATCTGGAGCCAAGCTGGCAATCCTCCGCCAAGCAATTGTTTCAGTCCAGGGGAAAAATTAATTTCTGCCTATCGTTAATTGAGAGAATTGTGTGGAGAGCTGGGAGGGGGGCTGGCGGGGGGAGTGGAGGATGGAGTGAGGAAGAGAGAGATCGTGTTATTAACAGTGTCCCTTTCATAACCAAATACCCTGATTTCCATCAGTGAGATGAGAGGCTCATTACAGCAAGAAGGTGATTAGAGAACTTGGAGGAGCTATCAGGCTAAGCAGGAGAGTGGTAGGGAATTCGGGAGGGACTCCCAGCAGAAGTGCCGCCACACCAGCCAACCATCCACTCTCATCCTTGCTGCCATCTCCTCCACCCTTCCTCTCATAACAGCCCCAGTGACCCCCTACCCACTTCTGGGGATAAAGTTCCAAAGATCAGCAGCTTTAAAGGCTGGAGAAATACTTTACGTGGTGGCAGAGCCTGCACACTCAGAATCAAAAGGCTGCTGGAGTTGTTCAGTTCCTAAAGGCCCAGACGACAGCCCATCTTAGATACCTTTCCCCAATGGCCAAAGCAGGTGTACAAAAGGGTTGTCCTCCCTCCCAGCTACGTGGGGAGGTCATGCATGGCTATTCAGAGCATCTCCCATTAGCTGATTCCTCAACAGGTGACTGAAAACTAGGACCCCTGTCTCACAGAAATGACATACAAGTGGAAGAAAACTACCCCAACTGCACAGTGAGCCAGCTTTTGCACTACTCTTTCCATGTGTGTCTCATCCTGAGATATTTCCCCTGTTTTAGAGAAATCACTGTTGTGATACAGCCCACCAGTCCCCAAGCCATCTCATGCACTGTGTTTGAGTCTACTGTCCTTCAGCTCACAATCACACCCCTGACAAACAGCTACAGAATCCCCTTGGTTCCTGACATTGCTAGAAAAACTTTCTCCCTCTTTGAGGAGGTAAGCAGCCTCAAAAATTCATCCAGCCTGCATGAAGACTAGGGAATGGGACTGGGAAAAAAGTTGAATTTCTCCCCTTGCGTGTAATTGATGCAGTAGAAAAAAAATAAATAAACCAAAAAATCACTTGAATTTTCCTTCTTTTTTCAGTATAAACATTTGGCATCACAGACAAATTTTCAGTGGATAGGAAGATAATAAAGGTTATACTAAATTGATCTGATTACTCCCATAGTTGATATTAGTTAATGCTTTAGTGATGGGGATTATTTGGTTGTTAGTCTACTGACAATGTAGTACTTCAGACTGTGAGGTGACAAAGGGGTCCTTGGCAAGGTCTATACTGGAGAAAAGTTGAAACAGAGAAGCCAAAGTTTCAGCTGAGCAGCTGCTGATTGAAAAAAGATTATGAGGACTGAACCCTCCTCTTCCTTTGACAAAAGTCATTCCTCTAGGTTAGGGATGAGGGGCAGATTGTCTCACTCTATAGACTACAGGAAACTCAATCCAGCTCAGCACTGGCAATAAGTTGATGTGAAAGGAGAAATAGTTCTTGTTCAGATCATGTAGGAGAGCATGAAGGCAAACAGAAGTGCTCGCTGTCACAGTGTGCAGTTCTGCTTCAAGTAGCAAAAACCAACCTCTCCTACCTCTGGCAGATCATCTACCTCTTCTTAGCCTAATCCCATCTACCCACGACTATGTGTTGAACAGTAGTAATCTCCAGCGCCTCTGGGAGATCGAGACACAACGCACGGCCTCCTATTTAGCACCAAGTTTCATTGCTGACATGTAGAGGACACGTCCAGGAATACATGGTCACTTGGAAAGCTAGCTAGAGGGCAGAGTGGTCATCAAGACACATTCAATCCTTAGCAATTTCTCTTCATTCCCTTATCCCCATGGGACAGTTATTGGCAAAGAGGAAATTGTTAACAGTTAAGGGTAAGCCTAGAGCCAAAGTTAGAAATGTTTGAAGCCAGGATGACTTGTGAGATTCTGTATATGTAGTCCTTTATTTTCAACAAAGTGCTCATTTTTTGACAATTTCTTGTGCAAATCACCAAAATGGAAAAGAAGGTAAATGGTTTGTGAGATTCTGGGTTACTCATGCCATCTTCTTTTAAAGATGCTTGGGGCGTAGCCTTGAATTTCTAGTATCTCCATTCGACTAATGAACAGAGAGGAAGATCCCGTATTAATAGGTAGCTCTGATCTCATACAACTGATAATGAGGCCAGCATAGGCTTCATGCCACCCCCTGAGCTAATCGGACCTCTAGCCAGCTGGGTTCTGGAGAAAAAATGCAATAGCAGAGTAGGCAGCCTGACCCAGGAACTAAACACTCAATCCTGGGCACTCGGGCACAAATGCCCTCTCACCAAGCCTTAAACAGCTGAGACTCCACAGAGGCTACTGTAAGCTGACAGCCTCCAGCTTTGGATGTCCTGTCTGAGCTACTGTTCTACACTCCTATAGCCCAGGTTGCCTTCAAGTGAGGAAGTCTACGCCCTGCATTTCAAACCAAAAACAACCAGACATTTACAAAACCCTCCGCTACTAGCTATTTTCTTCCTCAGACAGTATTCTGCCACCAACTTTACAGGGCTGCAGCAGTGAGGTCTGCAGAAGAGTTTGTATGGCTGCTTCTCATCATCTCTCTCTGAAAGTCCATCAGGAATTAGAAAAGGGGAGAGACTACATGGTCAGCCTCCTGCCAAATCCATTCCAGCTGATGGCTCTGAAGTGTCAGTTACAATGATGCTGGGAAAGAGGACAATCTGGAGCAGAAAGGGGAGGTGTTTGGGGGAAAAAGAGCCAAGAAGTGACAGGAACCAAGGACAGTGACTGAAATGACACAAGATGGATGGGAAAGAGAAGAGAGGATTTCACAGCTTCTCAAATAGGGAAAAACACTGACAAAGGGAAAAAGAAAAGACAAAACTTAAATATTACAGTGATACAAGAGCTCCATTATAATTTCATTCAATGGGTCAGTGGGAAAGCAACGTGGAAGTTGATAGATGTTATGCAAAGAGAGGAAAAATAGTAGCAAATTAACAGAGGAAATGTAGGGAACCAAACAAGACAGTACATGTCAATGCTACTGAGCTAAAATGACCGATTTTGCTATTTATTATTACTTTCTTGGCTATGACCCTGTATCTAAGTTGTCTGTGTCTCTATGCGTTTGGTCCACCAGCACAGGATTGGTCCACCAGCACAGGATTCAAAAGGGACAACACAATTGTTTTGACCACGTTTCTCTATTATCATGCATTACTCTAGATCTTACAATGATTCGGCTGTAGTAAGAAGAAAGCTCCCTCACATCCACAGAACCAGTCCTGCCAAAACCCTTCCTGGTGCTCACACTGCTTAGGCACTGCTGGGTGATGTGGGGGCCAGACAGTGGTTAGGTGGAGCCCTTGGAGAGAATGGGATAAGGGTGAAAGTTTTGTCGGTCAGTTCACAGGTCAACTCTAAGATACTCTGATGATCTCTAGTGTTCTGGGGAGTCCCAGGGCAGGATAAGGTGGGACAGACTTTATGCTGGCACAGGGGCCATGCATTTCCCAGCATCTTTTCTCCAGTATGGCAGAGAAGTGAGATTAGCCAGACTCATGGAGTGAAAGAGAAGGACACCTGTATGAAGAGGGACAGGCAAGCAAACAGAGCTTCAAGCAGAAGATATGAGAGAATTTTAGGAGGAAGAGTTTGAAAAACAGAAAGGTGACTACAAAGAGAGAACAGTGCAGGTGAATTAGGCAGAAAGAGCTGGGAACATGAGCTCTGTTTGGAGGAAAGAGCATGGAGGAGAAAGGAGGGGGCAAAGTCCGAGGCACTCGGTGAGTTCAGAACAATCTCCATTCTCTACAGCGCTTTCTGTTTAAAAAAATAGAAAAGGAATGATGGAGAAGGGGAGAGAGTCAGACAAGTTTAATGATGTGTGTTCAAAGCTCAGATTGGAAAAATGACAGAGAAAAGCAGCCTGTTTCGGCTCTAATAAATTGTTCTTTGCTGTAAGAGACGCCTGTCCCAGCATTAATACAGGGCCCTAATACACGGGTCAGGGTTAAGTAATTTTCTCCGGCAACTTAAGCGAATAATGAAGCTGGCAGCGGCTAGTGGCGCAGTGGGAGAGATGGCCCGGGCCACCGGCACTTTGTCTTCATTTATTATGCCAGCTCTCATGATTTGGGTACTGGCTGCAGCGACGGGAAGCCTCCGCCGAGGAGATATCGCTTCATTTCGGCAAGGTAATGAAAGCTGGGATGGGGGGAGGATAAACCAATTTGCTGGCTGACATGGGAAGGAATGATTTGCAGACCTGAGTAAGGGAGGGGGGCGACCAAGCGAGAGGAAGCACAAGGCTAAACCAAGAGGGGTGTTCAAGGCCCTTCCCTGAGCTAATGGCACCTGTGTTTGTGGGGAGGGCAATGAAGCAGGACCAAGCAGGAGGGGATGGTGGGCTGAAGCACAGCACATGTCAGGACCTGAGAGAAGTAGGGAAGAGCCACCAGGAAGAATGGTGTGGGCAGCCAGAGAGGAAGTGCTGGTAGAGGCAGCAGAAGCAGGTCCAAGGGCTTGTGAAAGTTGTTGATGGAGTAATGTTGAAGAACATGAACATGTAAGAGTTGGACAAGCAGAGAGCAGACCTGTGGGGGAAGGTAGGCACAAAAAGCAGGGTGAAAGTGAAAGCAAGGAATGTTGTCCTGGCACCACAGGGAAGGGAGACCCTCATGGTCAACTTGTCTAAGGCATAGACACTCAGCACCTGCAGTTCTAGAGCTCACTGAAGTTCATCCCCACTGAACCCGTGGCTCTTCTCACAAGGGAAAAAATCCAGATGAAGCACAAAGTAACTGTACAGCCACATCCCTCCTAGGAGAAGAGGGAACTTCTGCCTCCTGCACTCCATCCGCACCATATGGGCATAGGAAATCCATCTCCAAGCATATTTCTTCAAAGCAGATTAACAACGACCAGTTTTGCGGCTTAACTCCCAAAACGTGGGTGTCACTCTGCCCAGCCTGACACTCTGTTTGCAGGCTCACAGTGCCCTCTGATTATCACCACTCTGCAGTCCTTTCTTCTTAACCTGGAAGGATATATGCCTGGCAGCTAGGATGCCATCTTTGTCCCTATTTAAAAATAGCTGCATCACTCGGAGCACATCCTTACTTCCTTCAATGTCCGTGCTCTCCCCTTACTGTTGAGGGGACTCAAGGCAACAGGGCCCTGGCAGATTCAAGTCTGGGACTCTTACACTTTTCTTCCCTCCCCCTCCTCTTGATGTGGGTTAAGGATTTCCAATAAGGACCAAGTGTTGGAGGCTTAACACTGCAGTCTCTGGAGAAGCAGGCCAATTTCACACTAATCTTCCCCATGAAGGGAGAGAGCATCGGAAGCAAGAATTACATCAAAGAGAAGTTAATACTGAGAAGCAGGCGACAAAAAGGAACTGCTTTCAGTTTCAAATGAATACACACAGCTGGATTAAGAGATCAGGCAGCTCAAAGCCTGTATCACAAGCTTTGGTACCCAGGATTTAGCCAGCAGGAAAGAGTTCTGATCTGGGGGCTCTTTTGAAAGGAGAGGAGGGTCTTTATGGAGCACTGCAGGTATTTGAGAAGAGTTGAGTAGAAGGCAAGGAAGCTGATCTCTTGGTCTGGCCTTCGCTGACCTCTTCTAACAAATATCATGACAGACTCGGATAATGAGACAGGTTTGTGCAGCCTACATAGCTCCTGAAGCCTTTCGGTTAGCGAGTGGTTACCCTGTCATTTCCCCCTGCCCTGCACAGCCCTCCCTTCACCTTCGGTCTGGGGCATTGCAGCTTTGTGGGGAACAGCCCCCCAGCTCCCAAAATGCAAGCAGTCCTTTCGCTCATGGCAGGAGGTGTGTTCAGCTTCAAATGCAGCTAGCTAAGAAAGCTGAGCTCCCTGTAACATAAAACACACCCCCTCTGGATAAAAGGAGAGCAGAGGGTGATTGCAGTAATGTGCCTGTTGTCCCATTTTAAGTGGTGCTGAAGTGAGTCCCCAGCGCACTCCCCCCGCCGAGAAGCTGACAGGTGTAAATCCCGCAATGAATGAAGGCACCGAGCCCTATAAAGCTGGTGTCTCTCCACGCATCTCCGCTCTGATTGACTTGTCGGCTCTCTAAGGCTGACTCTATCAGCTCCTCGCTGCCTCCAATTCCAGGTGTGATTTAGTTTGGAGATGAGAGGTGACAGTTAACATTGGTACTCGTCAGTGTAGATCAGACACAGTCACGCTGTCTTCTCCTGGCTCACTCACTCACCTCCTCCCCCCTGGCTTCCCACCCCTCTGGCATCTCCAACTCCTATCTGTTGCTCTCATTCTCCCTGCCTATCCACATCCAGTCCCTCTATTTACCACCATATCCTTTTGCCTCCCATCACCGTTGCCAGAGCTCATAATCAGTAAATTCTTCCCTTTCTCTTGCCTTTTCTGTCCCAGAATAGCAGACTCCTCATGGCTTCTTCAAGGAAGCTTCTCTCTTGCAAAGACCAGGAATAGCTGTTCTGTTTTGTCCTTTCCAGTCTCCTGTAAAGCTAAGCAAGCAACATCCAGCAAATACTCCATTTGCCAAATTTAACCTATTTCTCCACTGACGGGTTGTTTGTTTGAGTTGAATTCTCTCAAGTGTATTTGCTGTTTGAAATTCTCCAAATGGTTTTGAGGAGTGAATCCAGGCTTGAAAAGAGAAGAAAAGGATTTTGCACTTGATATCTGCGACTACAACTGACTTATTTGGTGCAGAAGAGCTCTTTGTAATTATTATGCTGTAATATCCTAGAACAGTCCTACAAACAAAGTTTGACACAAATGCTCAGATTTCACATCTGGAACTTCTTGATTTAAAATTTTCAGTTCACAAAACATTTTCTGCCAATGTCCACTACCTATAATCCTTATGAGAAAGGAACACAGAGGAAAGGAAACTCATTTTTTGCTGGAGTTTATAGTTGCAAAAATTTTGGATGTATTCACGCAGCTCTTTTTAACTCAACTAACTTTCTACTCTACGTCACTCTTCATCTCCCATTTCCCAATCACATTCAATGCTTTAAGCAATGGGATTTCTTTAAGCCACAATAAAAAAAGGCAACTGTTCTAGCATCACCAGTTAGGTGACTCAGTGGACAGTACATTTGTTAGGTCCATCCTTTTCAGTTCCTACTCTTCCAGTTTTCAGTAACTTTTGCAGCTGATTCCCAATGAGGTATAAGCTTTTTCTCTTTTCCAGGGGATGGTCACCTATCATCACAGGCTTCACTGTACCAGAGAGTTTGCTCGTAAATTTACAGATTACTTAAACCAGTAGAGACTGACTGAACACTGTAGGATACACTGAAAATCTAAAATGACCTTGGCAGACTGGAGAAAAAGTGGAACGAGGAGGCAGGTCAGCCACAGTCAGCCATCAGGTAGAAGTAGCGCAAACTGTATCGGGTTTGCCTGGCCAGATTTTGGTGGTGAGGGGGCTGTAGGGGTGGCCTCTGCAAGCATCTACTAGAGGCTTCCCCGAAGTCTGGTAGAGCCAATGCCTGCTGGCTCCAAAAAGAGACCTGCCACTGGCCAAGGCTGAACCTATCAGTGATGATAGGATAGGAACACCTCTGTGAAACCATATTTAGGAAATGGGGAAAAAAGAACTGTACCTCACATCAACTGGCAGAGAGAGAGAGAGAGAGGAGTGAGAATATGTGAAGATCAGTGAAGAAGGGGTGGGGGGATGATGTGCTCCAGGCGCCAGAGCAGAGTCCCCCGGGCCCTTGTGAAGACCGTGGTGAGGCAGGCTGCCCCCCTGCAGCCCATGGGCGTGACAGGGTGTAGATGTCCACCTGTAGCCCGAGGAGGACTTC
>NW_009711347.1:14292-25449 GCF_000703405.1 Apaloderma vittatum
CTCATGTGGGGGCAGATTGCCCCTCATGAGAGGACTCGTGCTGGGACAGTTTGTGATAAAACACCCCTCATGAGAGGACTCATGTGGTGAAAGGTATGTCAAGGTATGTCTTCTGTGAGAGGGACCCCACAATGGCCCAGAAGTCCAACCCCGGAGGAAGAAGTAGCAGTGGAAACAACATCAGATGAACTGACCTTAAGCCCCCGTTCCCTGTTCCCCTGTGCTGCTTGAGGGGAGGAGGTGGATAAACTGGAATTGATATTTTGCCTGAGGAGAAGGGAGGGATGCGGGGAAGGTGTTAAGTTTTTTTTAAGATCTATTTTATCTCTCACTATTCTTCTCTGGTTTGTTTTTTTAATACATTCAACTAATTTCCCCAAAATCAAGTCTGTTTTGCCCAGGACAGTAGATGTGGGTGATCTCCCTGTCCTTATCTCAGACCATGGGTCCTTTGATATATTTTCTCCCCCTGTCTGGCAGAGAAGGGGGAGGTGACAGAGTGGCGGTATGAGCACCTGGCTTCCGGCCAGAGTCAGACCTACTACGCAAGCACATGCAACTATGCAACTAAACAGAAGGTGAGAGACTTGCAGAGCCACATTGCCTTAGCCCAGGACATGTCACACGCATATTGCCCTTGGAAGTGATAATGAAGTAGACAGTGCTGTACACTTGGAAGTGAAGATGTGCTAAAGCTCCCCTAACATGCTCCCTCTCCTGTATATCTGAGCCTGAATAATCAACTGCACAGTCATGGGTCTGGAGAAGAGTCAGGCAGGTACCAGCACCATAGAAACAGATGTAGGGAGAAACAGTGGGTGACAGGTTGAAGACAAACCCTCATGCCAAGCTGTTGTGAAAAGGCAAACAACATACTAGGCTGTACAAACAAGAGAGCAGCCTGTAATGAACCAGAACTAATCCTTGTAATCTCCTTAGTTATAATAAGACCTGAGCTGAACTTGGTCCTTCCTTGTTCCTCTCTGGACACTGAAGTTCAAGGAAAAAAGTGCACAAGCTGGAAGGACCCCAGAAAATCAAGCAAGAATGATCAGAGGTTTGAGAAACCTGGCTTGCAGCAGAAAGGCTAGTCTAGAGAAAAAAAAGAAAACACACAAAAAAATTGCAGTAGACATGATGGCAATCTTCAAATACATAGCAGGCTGCTTTGAAGAGTAAAAGAAACTGTAGCCTTAAAGTGCACCAAGGGAGATGTAGAAATCTTAGAGAATTTTTTAGCTGTATTTATGGTAAAGTCTTGAAATAATTAGAGGTTGTGGCAACACCACAAATTTTTCTTAAAGACCGAGTTAGGTAAGCCTTTGGAAGGAATCACATAGTTATCTTTTGGCTGGATTAGATGAATTTTCAGCATTCCTTCCTGCTGTATTTTCTCATAATCTGCAAATATATTGATCGCATTCTGCTCATGTGACAGGAACTACCCATAACACATAGCCCCTTCCAGAAATAAACACCTAGCTGAAAATCTGCAGTGAAGCCACACTAGTATGTGCATGATAAAAACACAAGGCATTAGCTAAGTCTTCTTTATGCTTCCTACCATGGCTATGACAAAATCAAGCAGAGAGAAGAGTCACTATACATGTACCATGACACTGCTGGGAATCTGAAGGAATGTGTCCTTTTCTCTGCATGAAAGGCCAAGATTCATATTTTGGACACTGAAGATTGCCTGCTGCAGATATTGCTGAGTTTTGTGATTCTTTCTAAGTTCAGGTAGTTTAACGATGAATTAAGTTCAGAGCCCTTGAGCTTCAATGAGGTGTGACAGTAGTTCTATTCAGGGCTGGTGAGAAAGACAATGTTTAGAATACGCTTATACTTTAATTCAGACTGCATGAATAATATTTACTCTAGTTTATTCAGTGATATTTTTCCTCTAACCATAAATTATTCCTCTGACTAATTCCTCTGGCTGCCCTCAGAGCCATATCAATGTGGAAATAGTAACAATATGAGAAGCTGAGGTCAGTTAGTTCCTTCTTGTTCAGTCTTGTTTCGGATTGGTTTCATTTTATTTCATGTAGCACAAGACCTGGCCTAGAGATCACGAAGTTCTGTGCCTTGCTCTGAGGAACAGAGCAACTCTGCCTTACATATTTGCCTTTTGAGTCTGAAGGGCTGTCGTTCCATGCACTGTCAAAGAACACTCATCAATAGCTCCAAGTTGCACTAGGTACAGCTGTTCACACCACCATCCTCCAACCACAAAAGTTTAAGGGAGGACCTTCGTGATGGGGTACATCCGACTGTTTCATGAACTCCCTGTGACACACCATAACTGTCACAGAGGCTGGATATTGAATTAGACAGACCACTTGCCTACTCTACAGGGGTTTTCCTGCATCTGTTAGTTCTGAGGGCATGACAGCACAGTACTGAACATTCTTCACCACCTTCCCATGCATAGTTCAATACTAAACTTCAGGCTTGTCTATAGTGAGAGATGCCTGTGCTATCTGTGCCTCAACCAAGACAATGTGAGTCATTCAAAACATGGGAACTGGAAACACTTGCATTTTTACTCTTAGAAACTGGAAGATGGGAGGCTCTCAGTTCTAGCTTAGGGAACACCTTGATGAAATGTGTTACAAGAAGACCAAAGTAGAAATTCAAGTTTTAGCAATGCAGACTCAGGAAGATACAAACAAAACGCATGGGAAAACCTTAATACTCTAGAATTACCTAAAGTCAGATCAGAGACAAAAACAGTGAACTCTCTGTAATGTTCCCATGGATCTTCTCAGTTCTTGCCCCAAAGCTCAGCAGCGCTGAGGCCTGAACGTGTTCATGACTGCACTCACTTCTAAGACATTTGTCAACATCACCTTAAACTCTCCAGCCCCTATCTGCCAGCCAGCATTCTTAATCTTCTGACTGTCAGAATCTAAAGTCGCATTTATACAGCTATATGATAACTGCCCTCCTGTTCCATCCAAATTCCTCTTCTCTAGGACAGACATATATACCTCTCAGTCTGTCTTCATCTGCTTTTTCCTTATCTCTACCTTCAGCCAGAAAAGAAACATTCAAGGATACGTCTTGCAAGGTATATCTGGGAGGCTGTTTACCCAGCCAGCCTCATCGGGGCCACAGAAGACTCCAGAGAGAGGAACTGCAGAGGGAAGTTTGGGCAAAGTCAGCGCAGAGCACTGAGTGACTGAGCCTCCCAACTTCTCCATCAAATCAGCCCCGGCAGAGCACACGTGCATTTCATTTTTTAATGTCTCTTGCCTGTGTTGTCTTAGTGTTGGGAGGCAGCAGCTGAGGGAGTTTAAAACATTTCGGGGCCACAGAAGACTCCAGAGAGAGGAACTGCAGAGGGAAGTTTGGGCAAAGTCAGCGCAGAGCACTGAGTGACTGAGCCTCCCAACTTCTCCATCAAATCAGCCCCGGCAGAGCACACGTGCATTTCATTTTTTAATGTCTCTTGCCTGTGTTGTCTTAGTGTTGGGAGGCAGCAGCTGAGGGAGTTTAAAACATTTTAAAGTGGCCAAAAGTCTCTCCAAAGAGTGGGCTCCCTCCTGATTCCAGCAGAGAACGCCGCAGCTTTCCAAATGGCCTTTATCTCTGGAGATTAGAAGTTCAGTTTGGGGAACAGTGGGCTTTACACATTCTAGTTTCTCTCAAAACCAGAAAGTCCCTGCTTCCCATAACCCCACCACCTGCTCCTACCTTGTGTCCATCCACTCCCACTCCCTGCTCCAGCACCTCCCTCCCCACCTCCAGCCCGGGTGACGATCCATGAAAGCCCCCAGCAGTATGTCACGGGAGTGATAATTACATCCCCCCGCTCACATCATGCCGCCTGCTGCTGACCTCTCACCCCTCCTCTCTTTTAATCACCCCCTGGCATCAGTCACTGTGACAGGGCAGCAGCACGAGCCACGTGACCTGTCAGCCCCGGGACATGACTTATAGGGCCCGGCTGGTGGACAAAGGGAAGGGAGATAGGCAGCATAAATCTCCAGGGCGAATAAAAGAGAGTGATGGGGCACTCTGCCGGGGCCTACGTTAGCAGATTCTCGGCCTCTTGTTATTCAGCCCAGAGTTATGGTGATGAGGAAGTGGCCGAGAGTGACACGCGCTGGTCCCAATCAACCTTGCGAAACCTACAGAGACCTGGGAGAGCCTTAATGTCACGCATGGCTGGAGAGCCTCAACGAGGTGAGCCAGGGCCAGGGGAGCAGCCAGAGTGGTCCCCAGCCTCCAGAAGCGTCTGACCAGCCAAAGCTTCAGCTGTCAGAGCAAGGCACTAAGTCACGCAGAAAAAGGACAGGGGACCCCCGTTGTACCTCTCCATCTCTGCCAAGCCTGGCTGCAGCAGGATTCGCACATCAGAGCACCCATCGCTGGCTCAGGACACGGGTTTCTCCATCATTCCTCTGCTCACTACAGGCTTCCCTGCTATATATCTCCTTTCCACTGCTTCCTTGCATTTACCTGTTGCTTCATAGGATGTAATCCCTGATGTATCAGTCAGCTGTTGCCATTATAACACTGCAGGTCGTGTGTGAGTTCCAGCAGTGAGCAGTCTCCCATTGCTCCTCTGCTGGGACAGAATTGCTCCTCTTGAGACTGCAGAGACCTTTTACTTCTGTACAGGGCACAAGAGGGAGTGTGGTCCACTAGCACCTGCTATGATGGGTGCTGAAGTGGACAGAGGACACCAGAAGGACTCATCTGGATCATCCACTCCCACCCTATGATGGTCACCACCCAGAGTCTCTACAGGTGTCCTTGTCCCGCTCACCCATATATTTCTCAGGAGGAAAAGTGAGGGAGAGCTGATGTCCCCAGTAGCACTGTAACTCCCCTAGTACCACATCTTTAGATTAAGTTCAGGTGCTTTATCCCAGAATGTGGAGGAAGAAGGAAGCCCAGAGATAAGAACTGGGAGCAGATTTGAATATACTGGAGAAGAAATTAGGTATAAGGAAACATCCAGGAGGAAGATAGGGAAATTTTAAGTACATTTTCTTTCACTTGCTTGAAAATTGAAAGTGGTATCTGAAGTTGCAGCTCTTCAGCTGAAAGCCAAAGATGTCAATGACTTTCCCTTGTGCTTCGAGGAGCAAAGTAATGAGACCCATTTCCAGCTTTGAGTGAAGTTGTTTCTGCCTGAACACAAAAAAACTGAAGTCCAGTGAGCAGGAGGATTTTGGGTCCATAAATATCTTCATCTGGCAAACATCATGTCTCAGGTACTCAGAAATGCAAAGGCGCTGCACACACCTCTTACGTCAGTGCCTTGTCCCCATCCTGTCCTGTGCTGGCAGTGGCTCCTCGAGACCTCAGGTTTCATGTGCACAGAGAAAACACCAGCAAAGCCAGCTACAGTCGGCTGTTCACGCTGTGCATAAGCATCACCCTTGGCAATCTCCTCTTACACTTCCCTGGGACCTACAAACTCAACACTTTCAGCACTGCAGCAGATATCCTCTCATTTTTAAGAAAAGCCAGTTGCTAAAATGAGGGGTGTATCCAGGCAATGATGGGTGAAGCTCTCCTTGTGCTCTTCTCTGGGCCAGGGTCTGCTCTTGTGTGCCAAGATGTCCCCACTCATGTCCCAGGTAAGGAGTCCCAAACAGGCCCATACAAACCATGCAGCTCAGTGCTGCTGCTGCAGGTAAATGAGGGGGAGGAAATGTGCAAAAACCTGCTCTTGGACCAAACAGAGGGACAGCATGCTACACATGTCCTGTACCTTCATGTCCCAGCAAGGGCCCGGTGCTGGTGCCCTTCTCAGTTTTCCCATCTCTGCCTGCAGGCCCCCTGCCCAGGCACAGGACAAGGCAGGAGGGCTGCTCCTGCACAGAAGAGACTTCATCCAAGCTGGGACATGGATGCAAAATTGCTCAGCCCTGGAGATGAGCCTCACTCTTCCCTCTTCATCTTTCCTGAAGGCCTCCTCTCCACCAGCAACTTCCTCCTGGGCCGAGGGGAAGCCCTGCAGCCCCCAGCCTCCTCACCAGCTGGGTCCCAGCCTCCGAGGCAGGAGCACACAGCTCCCTACCCTCCTCCCCCCATCTGCCTTTTAACGATGATGGAAGCTGCTGTCAGCGTGCAGCGACAGTAATAAACACTCTTCTTAATAACACAGGGTGTCCCTCTTATTAAAATGAATAGACTTCAGTGGTGAAGCCAGGCTGCCTGCCTTGCAGCCTGGTGTAGAGAGTAACCCCCAAGCAGAGCAGTTTATCTGCTGTAATTACCACAGCAGCCTCAGCTCCAGGACATTCCTGGTTATGGCACTGTGCTGTACCCCCAGGGAGAGACCCAGGTACATGGACAGACCAAGGCATCTAGCAACACATGAGCACACAGAGAAACACTGGCAGATAATTGCCTATGTGCCTGCAAACAGGTACAGTAATCTTCAAGATGCACAGACACAGCAGAGTAGGGTTAAATATATCCACAGTCAGACTTTAAAGCATCCTAAATCCCACTGAAACCAGCACCAGCAGCTAGTTTCACTCTACTTCTCTCGTGCATAACAGCTATATTAACACACATGTGCATGAACCACACTGCACTGAAAGCAGGTAAAGGCAGACAAATTCTTGGTCTGTTGACAAGAATCCCCTTCTTCACCAGCTCACAATGTATCTGCTCAATTTTTCCTGTTCCCTGGTCAATAAGAGATCACAGGGTAAGTGTATTTCAGGTTTTACATATCAGTGCAACATGTTGGAAAAAAGCTGATGCCGCATCCCTCATGTCCACCCTTTCTGGGTTTTGCACCTCAGTTAGTGTATTGGTTTCTCCACCATGGGGGAGTTATCTTTTCCCAAGCACCAAATTCAGAGGATCTCTGTATCTCAAGCACTGACTGTCTTTCACCCCATGTGCTGTAGCCAAACACCAAGTTCAGGATTCACAGGACAGAGAGGGAAACCCTCTGCTTGCCAGCGGTTCTTTCAGAGGTATGTTTAGACTGGCTATTACACAGCAACCTCTATGCACACTTAATGACCTGGGAAACCAAAGCATTCCCTTCCCTGCAGATTTAGTTTATTTTTTTCAGCCTTTACTGAGCTGGCTGGTTCTGTAACTGTGCCTAGCGCTGACCTAAGGCTACAGGTATGTGGAAGAATAGCTGTACTGGGAAGCACTTTGGAGCTCCCCCAAACAGAGATTATCCAAGGGAAAAAACTATCAGAAAGACAAATGGCAGTAGCACAGTAGACAGTCCCAGCATCCACTCTCTGCTTCCATCTCGGAGCACTTCTACGGGCTGCAGAGACCCAGCAAGATCAAATCTGGTCTACCATATCTCACCCGTCCAGGACCAAGCACAGAGGAGCAGTCCTCAGCTATTGCATCATTTCTCTGCACTTTTAGTGCATTAAAGCGAGTTTCTTCATCACTGTCATCATCAAGCCCCAAATAGCTCACACTCACAGGACTCTGGTATTCAGAAACACCTAGCTCAATCTTACCTTGTAGTACTCCTCAAAGAAGAGCCCATAGCATGCAGCAAAGCTAGCAGTAGGCAATTTAGCAAATTTGGTAATAGGATAGAATTAAAAAAAAAAAATGATTCATGTGCAGCTAGGAGAAGCAGTTGGCAGGACCTCACGATGAAGAACCAGACTGATGTACGTCTGCCTTTACTATTTGTGAGAGACTGGCATCTGTAAGCTCTTCTGAGAAAATATTCCTGGCATGGTATATTACAACCTCACTGATTTATCTATGTTTAGTACAGCAAGAGAGACTAGAGCAGTGGAGCAGACAGGGAAAAAAAAAATAGAAACACCAGATGAATGAACTAGCCTTTTTCAGCCAGTGACTTCCTGGGCTCACAAGTCAAATGCATCACAAGAAGGATGAAGAGATGCTGTTTATTCACATTTCCTGAGTCACTCACATGCCATGTCCTGAACTGTCTGTCTGCTCAGTGGAAGGTTAGCAAGGATATATCAGGGGGAGTCACTGATGAATGCAAAAACAAGACAAGGATCTAATCTAAAAGCTTTCCAAAAGGTCAGTAGTATGCCAGAGTCAGTATCGCCAGTTATGTGCGAACTGACTACACCAGCTCTGTCAGTAGTGCTCCCACCTTCCCCAGCCCTGGCAGGGGTGCTCCAATAACCACCTCCCACCGTAAGGACTAGATTTCCAGAACTACATGGCTCACCTGGCTGAATTACTGCCACCAAAGACTGCAGGTCAATTTGGGGGCTGCCAGCGAGGCTGCTAGCCTGGGCTTTCAGAGCTGCAAGCCTGCTGTCAGTGGAGAGGGCTAAATCAGCAGAACATAGTCCAGAGGATACTAGGGGAGTGCTGAAGGACAGTCTGGCTTTGAAGTCCACCTCATCCTATCAATGTCTTACTAAGCACAAACATTTCAACCAACTTCTTACCTTAAAGCAAAAAAAAAAGAAGAAAAGGGAGAACCTTGCACAAGATACTGAGCGTAGGAGCTGGAAAGAGTTAGGAAATGTTTCAGCACACTCTTCACTCCTGCCATGAGTGATTTTACACAGGGGATGTTCAAGCTCAGCATGGCAGCAGGGCTGAGATGGAAGCCTCATGAAGCCCACTTGCCCACTTCCAAGTCTGGTTCTAGCATGTTCAGTGCCTGCAAGACCAGATTAGCTACAGGAGCCAAATAATTCCTGCCCTGGACAAAACCACCCTGTAGGGCCACTCCTGACACCAGAGGCTGCTGGAGGGGGCCTGCACAGAGGTGATGGCTGCTGTGTACCAACACATACAGAAAAGAAAACTCAGTTTAGAAAAAAACTTCCCCTCTCAAGAAAGCAGCTGAAGCTTCATTCACCACAGTGCTGGGCCCTCACATCCAAGGGGGCTGCGGACTTCTGAGTCACTGGGCTGTGGCTCACTGCCTATCACCAAACAGCACATGGAAAACCAAGAAGGAAAGAAGGTGCAGTGGCCTGAACAAACTGTTTCTCATAAGCGTGGATACCTCAACTCGTGAGCAGGTCTTGTGCCCTAGCCTGCCGAGGAAGATTTTGCTATTACTGTAGTGAATTAGGATGTGGGAAAAGTGGACAACCAATCCTCCAAAAATCTTAGCACCAATAACACCATTCCCATCCTTCCACTGGCGTCAGCTCCAAAGCAGCATCAAGGTTCTGCTGCTGGTGCTCTTTGCTGGGGTGCTGGAGAACATCACATCACCCATCAAACACACCAGAGCTGCAGAGGCATGGGCACAAAGGGACAAGCCGAGATCCATGGCCAACAGCCTGGCCAGAGGATGAGGAGTCCAGAGAGGACCAGCTCTTAACCAGCTCCTAGAAAGCTCAGACCATGGTTTTGGCAAATCAGTTTCTGAGGAGGTGCCTAGGTGGACTGACTGCGGGCAAAGGGCCATCAATGCCACCCAGCTGCAGAGCAGGGTGCTGGGAGCAGATGGGGGCACTGAGCAGTAGGAAGCAGATCCCAGACAAGACACTCTCAAGCAGTTGACATCCACAGAAACTGAAGGAGGAGAATTCAGCCCTTCAACTTCTTTGGGTTTATATCCTCTACGAGGCTGCAACATGTCAAGAAGCAGATGAAGAAATTATTCTGAGCAAGTTTATTTAGTGTATTTTTCTGCCATTGCCCTACAGGCGAGCACATACAGATAAAGAGAGACCTCTAGTGATGCTGGAGGGACTCTGCCGTCCTCCCCCTCCAAGCATCGCTCACAGCCAGGAAAGGACGTCTCGACCGTTCTAACACAGTAATTGCCTTGCTCCTGAGCGGGGGAAAAGCACGGGCTGGTCACAACAATGTCTCCTCACCCGGGGAGGAGGTGGAAGTGTGGTACTCTAAAGCGAGGAATGATTATGCCGCACTGGGGAGGGTCGGAAAAAACGACGAAAGTGAAATGGGCTCAGATCTCGCCTACATCCTGCCTCTCCAGTTGCAGCTGCCCAAGCTCCAGCCTGGTCCTGGGATCAGGCACGATTCAGCAGGCGTGTGGGGGGCACGTAATTGCCACTGCTGGGAAATGATGCACAGTTCAGCTGCAATTCGGAACGTGTGCCTGAAGCTTGCTTGCATTCAGCGTGGTGAGAGGCAGGAGCAAGGAACAGCAGGACCCTGTTCGAGCCCAGCCAGGCCAGGAGGCACCAGCCCTGCACAACCCTGACAATTGCAGCATCTCACACCCAGCCACAGGACGGTGGAGCATTTTTTGCTTTTGCTGAATTCAGCCACAAATTTGCAGTGTCCAAGGATGATGGCCTGTGCGTAAGGACACATTCATACCAAGCACCCCATGATCAGCACAAACAGAGAAAAGGCAAACAACCTTCCAACTCTCTGCACCAAGAAGGGCCAGACACAAGGACAAGAAAAGAGTTTAATTCTACTCAGACACATAACTACATTTAACTTTCCAGGTATGAAAATGGTTTGAGGGGAAACATGAGAAGAGGCAAGTGCTAGGGACAGATTTGGCTACGGCAGAAGCATAGCAATTGTGCTGTGCAAAATCAAAAATCAGGCAAATATACCTGTCCTGTTGCTCTCAAACCCAGGGTGAGAAAGGAAGGTAAGAGCTCCTGCCAGCCAGAAGAGAAGGCCCCTCTCACCTGCTCCTGCCACCTCCTCCACACCTCTGAGCTGCTATTACTCAATTAGCAGCTCCCTTCCATTCAGAGGTCTCTCCTGTTGCACAGGCAGCATGTAAATCAAAAAGGAGCAGCTCTTTCACTGGCCTTTCTTTTTCTTGTGCTAGTCCAAGCCTCAGTGACCTCCTGTTGGGAGAGGGGGCAGCTGTATTTTGCTGGAATGTTTTATTTTCTGTGCTGCATGAAGAGTAATTGTAGAGGGGAGGGAGAGCACAAGCACAGGAAAGCATGTGTGCTGCCAGCCAGGCCAATGTCCTTGTCCCGCAAGGTTATGGATCCATTTTAGCTCAAATAATAATAATAATAAAAAGCCTCAGAGAGGCAAGGGATTCATAAAACAAAACATGAGCCGGGCATTTGGCAGCAGCTGCCCACGGAGTGCGAAGCACACATTCAAGTCTGGAGGTAGACAAACTCTGTATCCTGCCAGCAGCTCAGAGATTTCAAGGAGTTGGCAGGGTTTGTGACAGCGCGTGCATGCATGTGTGCACACGTGTGTGCAGAGGCAGCTGGCACCAGTCCGCTGTCTCTT
>NW_009711347.1:25480-31879 GCF_000703405.1 Apaloderma vittatum
TCACTGATGTTATTTCAGATAGTCAGTGCAGCAGAACTCAGAGGCGTTCAGACCGAGGAGCATCTCTGACCCAGAGGCAAACGGCACTTAAAACAGCCCGCACAGAGATCGCCCCGTCTGCTCTGCTGCATCCCAGCACAGCAGAAATGCAGCTTTTTAACAGCTGCATGGGACACTGCAGCATTTCTCTGCCCCATTTAGAGGACAAACAATATGAAGCACAAAACAAACAAAAAAATAGCTTATGCCTGAGACAGAAGAGCCTCCCCTGCAGGAATGTAGGAAGCTTTGGGGATTTGCAAGTGTTCTGATGAAATCCCGACAGGCATGTGAATATTTCCAAGTGATAAATAAGGCCCTGAGGACCAAACTCAAGACTTTCTGAAAAACACAACATTTGTATGCTTCATGTATAGTGAGCTCTAATAACAATTACTATTACTTTCTTGTAACAGGCATGCACGATGCTTTCCTGACTGCAGAGGACATCTCACTTGTGCATTGCTAGTGCATTAGGACAGATACATTTAGATCAAATGCAAAGGGAGCCGAGATGAGTTAAAACTACCTGGCACTTTGGAGGAGTCAATTGTTTAACAGATTATAGGTTAATTAAAAAATAAAAAAAGTACTGAACAGGTTAGAAATTCAGCCAGTGCTGTTGAAAGATACGATCTATTTCTTCTTGACAGGTGTTCTTACATTAAAGAGCCCTTCAGTTAACTAGGGAAAGTGAAGGCAGGATCCAAGCAGTCAGGAACGGTTCCCGAATTTACAGCTCCGAGTGCAAAGGATTAGACCAATGTCCACATCAGCCCAGACTAGTGACTTTTGCCTATCAACTGTCCAAGCACAGCATCTCCAGGCTAGAGGTAACAAACTAGAAAGGCAAAAAGGAACAGAAAGCAAGGACAAATCAGAACTATTTTTCTAAAAGAAAACCACCCGTCCTTAGTCCACTAGAAACCTCTGAGCAAAATTGTGAGAATTGAAAGTGTCATTACCTGGATTTCTACAAAACTAATTTTCATAATCTTGAAGAGGCTGCTGGTGAACTTAAGTCATGACAAGGTAGAGGTGACAATGAATTTCTGGCATAGGATTAGAAAAGGAAGTAGACTGCTAATCTTGGTCTATCTGAGAAACAGTTTTGGAATACTAGGATATGACCTCTTAGAAATGCTGTGTGATGCATGTCAGTGATCAGGGGTGAACAGAACAGTGCCAAGATTTGTGAGTAAAACCTAGCTGTAGTAGTAAATTCAGGCCTGAGAAGCAGAGAGATTCAGAGAGATGGATGACAGCAGGCACACACGATGCTGGTGGATTACCAGGCACTCAGTCACTTACCTTCATGAGGTCAACTGCAGTTGGCAATTCATGTCACAGAGCAGTGAGGACAGGCAGCAGCCTGTCCCTTAAGGGAAAGTGAGCTGGGAGCCAAGGGTGATCCCAGCCCAGGCAGCATCCTCAGTGACCAGAGCACAGTCCTGCAGCACCTGAGCACAGCAAGCAGAAGCAGGTGCTACTAACAGGGCCCACCCACAGCTCCAGACAAGGCCAAGTGATGAATCAGATCCAGGGAGTCCCATCAGGAGCAGCAAGAGATGGAGCTGAAGACACAGCTGCAGTGTAGGTCTGAAGGCCATCCAGGAGATGAGGCTGGAGACAGGGCTAGAGACAGGCAGATCCACAACAAGGCTCAAGGAGGGAAGGAATTGCCTAGGCTGAGCTTAAATGGAACCCCAGGCAGAGGGTGTGGGTTGGGCTCCCAGGTGAGACCACTCAGGGCAATTAAGGCCTATTGGTGCCATCAGGAACGACCCCTTTCACCTGGGGTAGGATAATCCACATAGGGAGTTTATGTGCAATTGCCCTTCTGGCTAGCTGCCCCTTAGTGACAGCCTTCCTTACACACTCCTGTAACATCTGTCTGCCTACAGTCATGACAGGGAACATGTGTTTGCATCCCTCAGGAAAGGATTTAGCACCATCCAGGCAATGCCATTAGGGGAAAAATGGAAAAAGAAAATAAAAAGCAACCACAAAAAAAGGGTAAAAAACACCAATTATCTCAAACTGTATTAAAAATAACACAAATGTGTATTCACTTTTCCTGAATAATAATAACAATAATAAAAAAGGGTATGTAATGGGAATACTCCTACAGGAGTGCATAACTAGCCTGCAGGAGCTGCTGATGCTATGTGGAGGATATAAGACCTGAAGAGGCTCAGACAACTCACACAGTTTAGGGGAATGCCCACAGTTACAGCAGGCAGGATTTTAAAGACAACACATAATTTGTGAACCTTCCTCGTCAACGGCATGTGGCTACCACTAAACAGCTTCGAAGGAATATAACAGTACTCCTTGTGTGGCTTAGCCCCTAATTGTCCATTACGGTGTTTCTGAAGACTTCACTTGTAGCCACCTTGAGCAGCGGAGAGGGAGATCAGTTCTCCCTGCCTGGGCAATTCATGCACTAAGGGATGCTTTTTTCCCTCACGCTCAGAAAGGTGCTGCAGGATCAAACAGTAAAGTGTATTTTGTGTCCTGAGGATTGAGCTGTGCAGACGGGAGAAAGCATGAAACAGGGCAGGCAGCTGGGAACAGTGATCAGCAGAGAACGCAAAGGCAGCACAGGGGCTCATAAATATAATGTTTTGCTGTTACTTTGGAATGACAAAGACATGTCATTGTAGGAGCAAAACTGTACAGATTGCTTTATTATTTCCAGTCCAATGAAATTAGCTGGAGTAAAGGGGAGAGTGGGGGAAATAGCAGGGAGGAACGGCGGGGACAGTGGGTTTGTACCATGTTGGTACCAACCTGTGCTCAGGGCTGCACAAGCTCCAGTCCCAAACCCGTGGAGCTGGGTGATGCCTTGGGAGCGCAGCGCGCCCAGGCGAGGCGAGGTCTGTCCCCTCAGCCGCAGCAAGGAGATGCCGCATTCGCCCCATCCATCCATCCATCCACCCCATGGGCTCTGAAGGAAGCGGCACGGTGACTGCCATGCCCATAGGCACGTTGGTCACTTATTCCCCTACTGCATTTAGTGATTTATTTATTTGATGTGGAAGCCTTTGCGTGCTTCCCCCACCCCTCATCTCCTTTCACCATCTGTCCATTCATTTGGAAATCTGTTCCAGCTGACCTCGAGCTGACCAGCGCTTCCCTCTTGCCTCCATCCTGCCATGGGCTCCTCCAGACGTCCCCAGCACAGCTCAGGGGCTTTTAGCTGACTATGCAAATGTCGCCCAGCCAGCTGGTGTCTGCCTCCCAGAAACACATGTTCAAAAGCCCCCTGGATGGCCAGGGGGGAGGAGGGGGCAAGTCTCCATGCCCCAGCCCATGGGCTGTGCGGAGAAAGTTACTTAGCCTGGAATTATTCAATAAACAGATGGGAGGAGGGAAGGAAGGCCGCGGAACAGAGAAAATGAGAGCGTGGCACAACTGTGTGAGCGTGTGTAGGTGTGGGTGTATGGGGGTCCCAGGCAAATGTGTGGGAAGTGCAAATGAAATCACCGTGTGAGGATGGGTGGTGGTGGAAGGGGTGTGTGAAAGAAATGTACAGATCAGGAGAGGATGTTGTTGACAGTTTTATGGCCTTCTCCTCCTAATGACATCCTCTGCATCATTCAAAAGGGGTTCTAATAGCACAATATAAAGAGGGGCAGCTGTCAGAGGCCCAAGCAGCAGGACCGTGGAAACAGCCCCCCAAGAGAGTTACTAAAGCAAGGCAAGGCCAGGAGAGCTCATTTAAATTCTTCAATACTCCCTCTTCTCTCCATCACCTAATATGCAACCTAGATCTCTGGGTCTCCGTGGAGGAAGAGAGTGGAGCTGAGGATCTGGGAAAGCATTTGGGACTGAATC
The DNA here is from genome assembly GCF_000703405.1 of Apaloderma vittatum. NCBI lineage: Eukaryota > Metazoa > Chordata > Aves > Trogoniformes > Trogonidae > Apaloderma > Apaloderma vittatum. The sequence goes on from NW_009711347.1 coordinate 29,360, forward strand.
AAGGAGAGAAGAGAGCAGAAGAGCATTGCCACAGCACCCCACCATAACTGATAGCCACTGTAGGACATACGTGCCCAACCAGAGTGCCACTCATGCGCAGCATTCCAGCTCGTGAGTATCTTTGCAGGATACAGGCTGTGACACAGTAATTTCCTGAAGTGCTAGCAAGGAACAGGATTAACGTGATGATGCCTAGTTGGTTTTTGTCATGCAGAAAGTGAGAGGAAGCCTTGGAGAGAATAGGACAAGGCATCCACAGTACGTTCCTCAGCCAGTTATGGACCTCCTCAGCAACTCTGCTGCTGCACCCAAAGGCTAACATATCCTCAGTTTCTCAGGGAGAAAGGAAAGGTTGGATATCTGTATGTAATTCTACCGGGCTTGGATACTCTGTCCACAAAGCTGAGAAACTCCTTTTCTTTACCTCTTTCAGACACTCTCCCTCATCAGGTGTCTGGTTATTCTGGGTATTTATTGTCACCATATGAGCATGGGGACACCAAGTCATATATCACTGACTTTTCTAGGCAAAAGAAAAATCAGGATATTGACTCTTAAAATGTAACAACATTCTTCCTTGTAATAGCAATTAAAATTAGAAGAAGCCAAGATACCTCTCCCCAACCTAAATTTCTCCTGTCACAACTGCAGCTCTGGCCCTCTGATAAGGACCCCTTGGGCTCCCTGGAAGCAGGCAGGATGGCAGCTCCAGATGTAGCTGACAGATGATGCTCTTCCTGGCCATAGGCAAGAACTGTGAAATGGTGAGCTGCCAGGAGTAGCTTAAGGAAGAAAAGCAGAGTGTGTGTGCAAGAAAAAGCAGGAGGTTACAGCATCAATACAGACTACAGAGGAGCTGCTGGACATCGGAGATGTCTCCTTTGTATCCTGTCCACAGGTGACAGTGAAACCTGTCCTGAATCAAGCTAAATGGTAGAGAATATGTACACTGTATGAAAGAAACCCAGGCAGTCCCATGTGCTTCTTTCTGTTGAGATTAACAGGACATCAGCAAAGGTGAGCAGGGCTGAGTCTGTTCCCCAAAATGTACTTAAACTCTGGGGTGAAGAGACCCACTGTTCTAAGATGGACTGGACTGGTCCTGCTCACATCCGTGTCCATCTCATCTGGATTTAGAGTGGCTCCCAGGATGTCACTGTGGTTTGGTTCAGCTTAAGAAACAGGAGTGGTGGTGTTGGTTTTTTAGTGAAAAAGAAGGTTTGGTTATTTTTTGCACTATGGCAAGGCTCAACAGAGACAAAGCTAGGGGAAATCACAGGGCAGGTCAGCAGACTATGTAAGAATAGAATCAGATCTTCTTGTGTCACATATGCTAGATGCCGTGTCATAGGTCTTTGTCACTCTAGAGTTCATGGAGGAGGTACCTGACAAGTTTAGCTCCTTTGGGATCAGGTGCTTAGGCTAAGGGGAACAAGACAGCCTTGTATTGGCTGATGCAGTCTTCAGAGCAGAGACTTGTGAGTGTATGCTTTGGGCACTGTAAGACCAGCTGAATGTCCCTGGACAGTTTGAGGCTGAGAGAAAATCTTCATCTCCAACCTGCTGTAGCTTCTCTGGGGCCTTCGACCCAACTGCCCTGGCAAGCACAGGAGAAGCATGCCATGACAGGATGTCAGGAACACACGCTGCTCCGTGACAGGCATTTCCACAAACGGGCTGTACTGGGTTAGTCCAAAGGGCCATCCAACCCACTATCCTGCCTCCAACAGACAGACTGGCAGGAGTACTGGAACAGGGTGAGTACTACTGTGAGCTTTAATTTGAAAGACAGAAAGACTGTACTCTACTGCTTCCAGGGCCAAACAACCATCAGCTAAGCACAGTACAAAGCCAAAAAGAGAGGTTACCTGCACTCACTGTGCACCTGTTTTTCTCACAGCCTTCGGTAAGGTATTTGTGCCTTGTGCTGCAGTCCTCTCCTGAGCATCTCTCAGCAATGTTTTTTTGCTACATGGCTTTTTCCTGGTAGCTCCAGTATCCTGAGATGAGAAGTCACCCACCAAACAGGGCAAGAAGAAAACCACATGGGTGCATCTACACTAGGAATTTACCATTGCACAGGCTCTAGCACAGACACTCTTTGAATGTGGGCAGGCTCCTGGCAGAGTGCTGGTCCCCACCAGCTAGTGCCTTCCCAGGCATTACCTGGCTCTGATTTGTGGGGGGAGCATGGATGAAACACTGTCCCCCATGAGCAGAACAAAGAAGATCTCCTTGTTCTGTGGTGGACAAGGTCTGGGACATTTCAGGGTGAGCCATTCCCTATGGCTTGAGTTTGCCTGAATGTACTTGCACAGGCATAACTGCAAAAGCCCATCGAAGGACACCGAAGGGACCCGGATTCAGAGAGAAACTCAGAAGCCGTGAACCAGCGGGATGCCCTCAGATGCTCAGTGCTTAGCCCGAACCCCCGAGTAAGAGCCAGCACCTGGGCCAGTAAATCCTCAGCCTGACCATGCAACCAGAACTCGAGCCCCCAGTTTAACACGGACGCAGGGA
>NW_009711348.1:0-2441 GCF_000703405.1 Apaloderma vittatum
TTTTCCTCCACCCCACGCCCACGTGTGTGTGGATCGTGCTGGGCCAGGGCCCTGCGTCCAGCCCCGGTGCGCTGGGCCTTGTCTTTCTGAGCGTTGTTGATGTGGTTCCTTTCAAAAGCTGAGAATGGGCCACGTATATATGATGGGTTTTTTCACCTTTCTGCTCTTAGATGAGGACTGTCGTCTTCCTAGGAAGCTGAGCGCCCTTGTTGATACAAGAACTCACCCCTACCTCACTTCCCAAATCATAGAAGGAAACGGTGTTGTCTTCTGAGGTTGCATAATCGCAGGAGTGTTTTTGTTCGGTTTTTATTTTTGAGGGTTGTTTTTTCCCAAAGGAAATGAGGCATCTGCGCGGTTCGGGTGCTGGTTTTTCACTTCCACGCAGGGCGCTCTGTCGGCTTCCCCAGCTTGGCCAGGGTGCGCTTTCTTTGGTTAAAGAGTGGCAGAAAGCAGAGGGGGAACGTTTCCTCATGTGATGGTAAACGGGAGGGAGGACTCGGTGTGCCAGAGGTGTGTAAACAGGGGCCCTACTGGGGCTCATTTCTGTGGTGCCCTTAGAGCCGATAAGGATCGTTGCACTTGGAATATTGTCTAATTCTGAATTTCCAGGAATAGGACTCCAGGCAATCCCCCTGAGGGGGCCTTGTCGGCGATCTGTGGGGTTGTGTCAGCAGATAGCTGCTGAGATGCAGGATTGTCATCGTCAGGGAGTTTTCCCCAGTTGAACTGGTGATGAGTCGTTAACGCATCTCCTCATTTTAGTGCTATTCTGCTCTAGCTGAGTGCTGCCAATCTGCCCTGAGCTGGTGTGTATCCTGCTTCAGTGGTTTATCTTAGAGAGAGGAGGGAAAACCCCACAATCACCATTTAAATTGCATTTTGACTGGTAATCTTAACAAGTTTGGTTGGTTGTTTGTTTTTTTTCTCCTCCAGCCTCTCTCCAGGGAAATGTGGTCTCTGCCAAGCCAAATCCCCAGCTGGAAAATAGGGAATAGTTTTAAGTGAGGAACTTGGGGTGAGCTGTAGCTTCTCGGAGAGGTACTTGAAGGCGTGTGCTTTGAAATAAGAGCAGTTATTTTCCATTCTTATACGTGGTAATAAACCCGAGCGGTTGTCAGGCTTCTACCGCAGCAAAAGAAATCAGGGATGTGCCTGTCTCTTTCTGGATTAGCCTGGTGGAGCGGAGCGGGTTTCTTTGTCATAAAAAGCCTGCAAATTTAATGCAAGGGGAAAGTGAAATGCTTGGAAACGTAATGGGGTATTTTTAAAGATCCTCAATCGTTCTGAACGGAGCAATGTAATTAATTTGCTAATTGGTGCCAATGGTGGAAGTCGGTGAGGACAGATGAGCAGAGAAACGCCGGAGCGGGGCTGGGACGTGGGCGAGCGATGAGCTCTGGCCTGGAGAGCCCGGGGGCCGAGGGCCGGGAAGGCAGGAGGAAATAGCGTTGGCCTTGGTCAGGGGGTTAAGACGGGCGAGAGAAATTTGGGATTCGCTCGTTGAACCCGAGGCCGCCCTTTGAACGAGATCGTTTCTAAAACCAGGCACGTGGGAAGGGTCGAATGTGGAAACCAGAATGTCAGTGGAGTTCTTTTTAAGAATGAAAGTATGAATAATATTTTCTGGTTTTGCTAATTATAGCTCTTTGTTCTGAATGAGAGGTGCAGTGTTAATAAAAATAATGGCTTCTCTTTGAATGAAAACAGAGTCTCCAGCGTAGCAGTTTCATAGGGGTAATGTCCATGTATGTGTTGCTTCTGACACAGAAATCAAGTGACTTCTCATCTGCTGCTTTACTCTCCTTTTAAAATTGCCTATAAACAAATCGACACGTCTCTTGGAATAGAACGTTTTCCTATTCAGTTGAACAGGTTTTGAATTTTTAAGCAAATATTGTGATACGGGTGTGATGGTGCAGAAGGGACGTCTCTTGCTTATTGCGCAGGTTCATCTGACGTTTATTAGTCATCTCCTTACTTCAGAGACGTTGCTGGGCATCTCCTTTTATCTCTGCTGTGAGCAGAGAGGCTCCAGCACGCTTTTAAACTCCTTTTTCTCCTGACCCCATCATGTTTGCCTACCGCTCTCCTTTATTCACTTTGGAGAAGGAAATTCCTGTTCCGTGCTGCTGCGGCTTAATTAAACCGAGAGGGCTCCACGGGGTTCCAGTGGCTCTTTAGCAAATAGCTCTGCCAGCCTGTGTGATCAACAGTTTTGGTGGGAGCGGTGATCTAACCCCTGCTAGCAGAACTTGGGATTTTTTTACATTTTTTTATTTGATGTACCAGCAGCCTCGGGACGTGATCCTTCAAAAAACCCGAACCAACAACCCAATCGACTTGGGCCAGGCTGAAGGGCGCGATAACGGTTGGGCTTTCCTTGCTCTGTGGAGCCAGCCTTGGTCTGTGACAAAGAATGTCAACAGGGAAAGGGAAAG
>NW_009711348.1:2472-8435 GCF_000703405.1 Apaloderma vittatum
ACTGGTTTGCTGTGGGGTGGTGTCGAGGGACGTCGATGCAGCGCTGGCAGAGTTTCTCGTGATTTGCGCTGGGAATTCCCGTGAGCTGTGGTCCGTTGGTGTGGTGCTTCTGTCAGAGCTCACCCGGCTGGACACGTACCTCTTTTTAATCACCTTTGTGCTGAAAGAGATTTAATTAGCAGCTTTCTGACCGGATGAGTGAACTTTGGGGAAGCAGAAGCCGACTTTACAAAACCAGTTTGGGGCAGGTGTCAGTAGCCACCAGCATCCTCCAGTCCCTGCCTCCGGAGCGACTCCAGCACAAAGCGAATGACTCTCTCTCTCTTTCCTCACTTCCTTCTTTGTTTGTATTCTCTGTCTTTTTTAGGCAGATTTTTTGAAAGGATTACCGGTCTACAACAAAAGCAACTTCAGCAGATTCCATGCGGATTCTGTATGTAAAGCATCAGTAAGTATCACCACATCCTTGTGCTTTGGGGGAAGGTTTTCTTGCACGACTGGAAGGATGCTGAAGTGAAGTAAACCCAAAATGAGTCTTTTTTTTTTTTTCCTTAAAAAACATGTATGAGGTGAGACTGGAAAATTTCCTGCGTAATGAATGTGTCCTCACATCAGCCAAACCACAGCTGAGGCACTTGCTTTATGTATCTGTTCTTTTTATGTTTGCTTGGGTTAAAAATCACCTTTTCGCTGTCTTTGTTCTGTAACTGTTCTAATTCTTCTACAGAATAGAAGACCCTCGGTATATCTTCCCACGAGAGAATACCCGTCTGAACAAAGTAAGTCTGCTCTGCTAAAGTGTGGGGGTTAAATAACTTTATTCTGTTCTATTATTAAAAATCCGGTGTGCACGTAATCCCACTTATTTTAAACTTCAGTAAAGTGATATCACTGAAGTGTCACCGCAGTGATCAACGGCCTGTGTCCAGTTATTGAATTTTTTTGCTTTTCCTTTATTCTTAACTGATCTGTGTTCTTGCATCCAGTCCTTCCGTTACAAAGGACCGTGCTCAGTACGGGACGTAACGTGGCAATTACTGCACCGTTCTAAAAGTCAGCTTTAAAACGACCCCAATATGTTTCTCTCTTTTTTTTTTTGGCAGTCATAGTAACAGAAAAGACAAATATACTTTTGCGTTATTTACATCAGCAGTGGGACAAAAAGGTATGGTTCTGTTTTCTTAATTTTGTCTTCGTCTTGCCCCTTTGATCTCTTCATTTTGCCTTGACTAATCAAGCTGAATATTAATCACATTGAAATAGCGACAGTGAGGGGGGAAAAAAAGAAGGTGCGGACTGCGCTTCAGCAGAAAGACGGTGCAAGGAGGCTCTGTCTCTGCACAAGGCATCTTTAAAAGGAAAAAAACCTTGGTTTCTCCTTTCCATGCAAGGGAGGGAACCTCAGTGTTTAGTCTAGAAGTTGGGAGCCTGCAGTTCCACCTCCCGCTTAGCGCTGCTTCCCTTGGTGACCTTGGCAAATTGGCCTCGCTGTGCCTCGGTGCCTGCTTCGTGGTGAGGGGAAAGCTGCTCGTACCCCCAGGCCTGCCAGGGCAAGGCAGATGAGCTTGAGCAGAGCGTGAACGCGCCGTGTGAGTACCTTGGGTGCCAAACCGAAGCCCTCGCGTGAGGAGTGCGCCAGTCAGTACGTCTGAGCGCTGGAGAGCACAAAGCTCCCACCCTCAAATTTGCACAAGAGGCTGGAAGGGGAGCACCTTTCAGCTTTGGGCCAAATCCTCTTTGGTGTTTGTGCCACTGTGTCAGTTGGGTGAGCGCACCCAAAAAAACCTTTGCAGATAAACACTGCTTCTACTGACACCAGCTCCCACTAGAATCTGAGGCTTTGGGGAGTTTCACTGTGACTTTCCTTGTCCAAACAGAACGCGGCGAAGAAGAGAGATCAAGAGCAAGTGGAAATAGAAGGTGAGAACTCGGCGCCGCCACGGAAAATCGCTCGGACAGACAGCCAGGATATGAACGAGGACACTTAAACTCTCGGATTTCTTCTCTACAACTTTGCAGGCGCTTCCCGTTTTGTCTCAAAGTGTGTAAATTTTACCCCTCGCCCCCATCTCTCACCCCTCCACTACGCAGCCCAAACCACTTCTGACTTCATAGGAGCCAATGTATTTATTTTTTATTTTTCCCCTCCCCCTTCTCCATTTTTTATTTATGCCGTAAAACTTACGGAGCAGTGGTGGAACAATTCAGTAAACAATGTAGTCTAACCTTAGTTCCTCCTTTCTAAAAAATATACACCGTCACTTTCACAGGTTTGGTTGAATCTGTTAACCTACCCGAGCAGGTCTAGTGCAGGAGCCGGGGTAGGAGTCGTGGGTTCTCCCAGAACCCCTCGGCAACGTCGGCTCTCCGATTCAGGTACCCGTTGGCATCTTACAAGTGGTTAACTCCTCTGTGGATGTGCCCAGTCCGGCCATAAGTGTGGGGCCTCACTTAGGTGTGGGGGTTTTTTTTGTTTTTTTTGTTTTTTCTCAAATATTCTGAAACTGGCACCGCACTTAAAAAAAAAAAAAAATCATGGGTGTCATTTAAGGTTACGTTGATCTTAGCAGCCGTGTTGTCACCTTGATATATCAGTCGTGTTCTTCTGGTCTGTTCTGTGAGGGCCACGGTCGTTCGGCAGCGTACGTTACCTCACGCATCAGTGGCCGTGGAGAATTCGTAAGTGAAAGGTGTGTTGCTTTTTGCTCTTAAATTCTAACCGGCCGTTGGTCTCGAACGGACTGATCCATGCAATTTCTCCGCTGGAGTAAAAGGATCCTCTTAGCCTGTCCTGAGTATTTGCTCGGCGGCGTGTTCGAGCGGAGCTGGGCCAGCGCCCCGTGGGAGAAATCTGGGAGCAGCTCGGCAGCCCAGCTCCGTTCTCTGCCGCCGGCTCCGAACGCTGATGGTACCTTGTGTTTTCCTGCGATATCGACACGTCTGGAGTGGAGCCTGGGACTTGGAGTTGATCAAAACGTGAGCTTCCGTGGTCTCTGATGAAGACCGATCTCTTGGACTGTGACAGTTCAGTGCCTGTTGCCTGTGACCCTTCGCTGACTTCGGGAAGAGCCAACATGGAAACGTGCAAGTTGTCTGGGTGGATTCAGAGGTTCAGAGACTAAAAGGAAACGAGTGTTGTCACCTGAAGGGGACAGGAGAGGTGTAGCTTAGTAGTGACGTCTCGTCTGCTTTAACGTAAGAAGCTGACTTCACACTGTGTTAGTTTAAATCGTCACGTCCATTGCTGTGTTTTTTTCCTCGTCGACGAATCTTAAAACACCGAGTCCAGAAATCGCACGGACGTTTTTCTAGACATCCTGGATAAGCCTCCTCCCAAGTTGCTGCAGTCACCACAAGCTTTGAGGGTTTCTGCTGTCCCCTTCTCTGCGGTGTCCCCGGCCGGGGCAGGGGCCACACGTTCAGGGCTGGGGGCGCTCAGTTTGCTGACGTTGCGAAGCAGAACCTGAGGAAGAGCAGGACACAGCCGACGTTGCAATTGCAAACGTCCCTTAGGCACCGAGTTTCTGATGCAGCAAGTGAATTTAACACCGAGTAGTTTAGAACTTTCTATCTGCCTCAAAAACAACACAAGTTCCCTTTTTTGCTATGGTAGTAACCTCCACGTTTCCTGGAACGTCGTTGAAAATGCCAACTCTGGTGAAGATGAAACGTCCTTGGGTTTCCGGGTGATTTACTGGCGATTGCCAGAGGGCTCCTCCCCGAGTTGACGCCGTTGAAAAAGTGCTCGTCGGCGGAAGACACCGCGTTAGCGTCCGGCCTCGAAGGGATCTTATCTGAAGCTGAAACTGAAGAATCCTTTGAAGATCCGGGAGATAACCAGCGCGGGGGAAACGGATGTGCAGCTGGTGGTAAAGCGCGACCAATTTGTGTGTTGAGCGACGCCTGAGAGCTGCGGCCTTGCCGTGGTGTTTGTACAGTGCTTTCAAGTTGTAGAATGCTGTATAATTCTCGATGGATACGGCAAGGTTTGAGCTTTGCCGACTTCTCTGCTAGACAGAGCGATGTACCATTAAAGAGAGTTGGCAGTTCCTTCCTGTTGTAAACCCCCGTCTTTGTCCCCTCCCCGTGTCTTTTGCAAACGATCTCGTCGGTTCGGGGAGCCTTTGAAATGTTCCAGGTATTTTTAGGAGGCTGAGGGAAGTTGCCATGTTTTTCTTTTTTAAAAGTAGCTCTGAAGCGACGACGAAACACGTCTTCAAAGGGACGTAACTCCGAGGCTCAAACCAGTTGGGTTGCGTTGGGGGTTTTTTTGCGCGTGTCGGTGGCCGTGCGCAAGCTGGATTCCTGATGCTTCATCCCGTAGGAAGCGACAGCTCCCTTCCTTCTCCTCCTCCTCTCTCTCCGTGCTATCCTCAAGCCGTCGCGCTCGGTTCGGATATTCCCGTCTCGTGGTAAGTGTGTCGAGTTGGAACGTTGCGTGGAAGAGCTTTACTTGCCTGACTGTGACCTCCTGGTGCCTTAGTGCATTGCAAACAACAAAATGTTCAAAACAAACCGAGCAAACCCTGTTTTCTTTTTGCTCACCGCGCTGTTTGTATAATTTCTAGCTCCTTCCAACTCTCTTGTTACAAAGTGACTGAGATCTAGTGACCCTCAGGGGGGGTTTCTATATGTCCACCCAGTGGTTTTTATTGGTTTTGTTACCGATGTGTACTAAAGCTTTGTTTGTTTGGTTTTTTAACACAAACTTGAGATACTTGCCAGAAATCAGAATTTTGGGATATTTTAATTATTTATTTTTTTTTTTTAGTTGAATAGCACATCTTTTCTCAAAAGTCAAAGTGGCAGAAATGTGTTTCTTGATGTCAGGGGAACGTTGAGTCCGTGTAGGAGCAGCCTCTCCTCAGCAGCGCCGGGGCTGGTGCCTGGTGTGAGTGGTTGGGCACCCACTGGGTCCGTGTAGAATATTCTAAAAACTTAAACGCTGCCTTTTTCTTACAGAAAAACACACTGACCTGCAGGGAAACTAAAGTTTCATTTCAGTGAATTCTTGATTATCGTATGAGCACTTCTTTTTTTTTAACTAGTAACAAAAAATACTCGCAGAAGAGCTAGAGACGGGGGAAATTTTGAGAGAAAGGGGAGAACCTTCACCTGTTCCGTGATTTCGCGGCCGAGCAGCAAAGTCCGGGCGTGTTTGCGCCGACGGTCGACTCTCGCGGCGTTTGCTGGGTCGGTTTGTTTTGTCAGAGGATGTTCCGCCAGGTAACGCTGGCGCGTTTGGCTTTCAAGGTGTTTCCTGTTTCTGTCCTTGGGAGTTTTCCCGAACGAGCGCTGTCCCCAGCGACCGGCTCCGCGCTCGGGATCGCTCGGAGGAGGAGGATGGACGTGACCTCCGCGAAACACCGGGACCTGTGAAACGTGGCGGAGAATCCACAGCTGGAAGGTTTTGCTTTTGGGGCGAAGCTGTGGAAGGCTGTTGGCAAAACTCACAGAGTTTGTGACCATATTTAAAAAAAAAAACCCCAAAAAAGGTGTTTTGATGAGCCCTGAAAGCAGCAGGACAGGGATTCGGTGCAGGGGGGAGGGAGCTGCTTGGCTCTCTCTGCCTGATTGTGGAACTTAAACCACCACGTGAGTATTTAAGGTGAGCAGAAGCTCTTAGGTGTATTTTACTAACAGAGATGCATTTCACTAGAAGAAGGCAGATTTTTAGAATCATTTAGATGTGTTAGATCTGATTATTTAAGAAAAAGTAAAAAAAAAAACGTGTCTTCTTAGCCACAGCGAGACATGAAGAACCAGCGGCGCCCTGGTTTGGGGGCTGAGCTGAGTTTTGATGAACCCAAAGGACCCGGCTGCTGCTTTCCGTCATCCTGGTGAACGTGCTGAGCTGTTGGTGAGCTCCTCGTGCGCGCCGTTGTTTGGGGTTCTGCCGAGGGGAAGGCCCTGGAGTTTTGAGTGGAATCAGCTGGAAAATGGGTTTCCTTCCCTCCCCAGCG
>NW_009711348.1:8459-11168 GCF_000703405.1 Apaloderma vittatum
GGTTCAGTTGTCAGCGTTTGGGCTGTTTCCCGCGAGGCAAATTTTGAAGATGCTGGACATTAATCTTAAACTTTTCACTCTCGACTAGGTAGTTATACCAGGTGTAACCTCAAAGCTTTATTTTTTGGTGAGCTCCTCGACGCTGGCCTTGGGGCAAAGTCTAAGTAGGAGTCTTGTTTTTTCTAACACTGCAGCTACCAGCTGTTACCACTGACCATTTCCTGCCTTGTCTGTGTACCGCTAGCTTCATTTTTTTGTTTTTAAGATTATTATTTTTTTTTTTATATAAAACCTGTGTATCTGCAACAGGAAAACCACGTGATTTTCCTGAATTAGTGATGTCAGTGGGGCTGCGGGGGAATTGTGCGACGCGCTGACCGCGACCAGCTGATCCTCCCGCGTTGGGTTTTTGTCCCAGATCCTTTCTTAATGTCTAAACAGCAAGTGGGAAAATCCTTTTCTTTACAGAAGAGAGGCTTGTGTTTACCTGGGAGCAGCTGCCCGGGAGGGGATGTTGTGTCGGGGCTGTGGTTGCGTCCAGCCTGGGCTGAGTGTCGCGGCGTCGGCTGGTGGAGCTCGTCCTGAAACACGCGCCGAGTTATAATTTATGCAAAAAACGTCTGTCATCTTGAGAGGTTAATGTCAGGGAGGAGATGGGACTTGGAGACCCTCAGCTTTTTTGAACTGCTGGGAAAAGAAACAACGACCAGCTGTCTTCTGAGTATTGAAAAGGCTGAACCCGGCCTGCGGGGAAGAACGTCTTTGTGACTGAAACAAGGGAAAGGAAGCCCAGGTTTCAGTTCTCTTTAACACAGAGATTCTGGTTTTTAAGGCACCACTTTCCTAGTATGTCCCTGGATAGGAAGAACTAAGGCTCCCTGTGTGCGTGACCTTAGAATCGGGTTGTTTTGGGAATTAAAAATAAAGTCTTATTGGTGCTCTCAGTGCTTGTTGAGGAGCCGGGCCGGCTTTAACCTTTGTGGGAGAGCTCGCAGTTTGGCTGGTGTAAACCTGCAAGTCCGTGTTCAGGGATCGAAGGGCGATGCCGTTAGAATCTGACCCCTATTTCAAATGGGGATCTTTTCCTTTTCGGTTGGGTGTCGCAGGGCGAGCAGGACCTTCCCCCTCGGCGGGACCTGCCTTGTGCACCAGGAGGGGCACTTGTGCTCTTCGTACTCTAACTCTTACATTTCCTTGCCTTTGTGACCGAAGCAACCTTTATTTGGCGAGCGCCTCAGCTCCACCAACACCCCCAGGACCCGTTCCGTGCCCTGCAGTGCTGCCAGCCCTGGGGCGTTCCTCTTAAACACCCTTTGATTTTTATTTTTTAAAATTATTTTTATTTTTTTATTTTCTGTTTTGTGGAGAGATGCGATAGCGGCCAGTCTGCTGGATCAAATGGTCTCCCTTGTCTTGATAAAGCAGCAGGTGAGGGGTCTGTGCCCGCGCGATGGGAACGCGTGAAAATAACACAAAATAACCCCAAACCTGGGCAGAGCTGAGTCACGGCGATGGCTGGGCTGCTTTCTGACCGCGTTCATTTCTCATTAATCGGCGCGCTGTGCCATTAACGAGCTCCGTTAGATATTTTTAGTTAAACCACCAGCGCGGGCTGAGTGGCCGAGAGCGGCTCGGAGCTTTGTCGTCCCCAGGTGCTTTGAGCTCCCCGTGTCCGTTGGGCACGTTGGTTTATTTTCCAAACTGGGCGTCGAGCTTTTTGACTCTGTGTTATTTTTCCAACCCGTCTCTGCTACTCGAGTTTTCCTCTTTTGCAAAAATTGTGTCTGGTGGGGCTGGGAGAAGGTGGGGTTTTCCTGACAGCTGCGTGTTGGCTGCCCTCGGGGAGTGCCTGTAAATACACCCTTAGTCGAATGTCACGGCCGTTGGATTTTTTCATTTGGTTGGTTTCGCGTTTATTTTTAAACTATTCCATGTTTGATACCGTGTATAATAAATTTGCAGAATTTAGAGGATTATAACTTTCTTCGTTCTTCCTCTACCTTGATGATACGTGCAGGAGGCTCGTGTCAAACCGCGCTCGACCTTGTGTCGTTGTCCTGGCGAAGGGTGACGATGTCCCCAATGTCCCCTCCCACCTTCCCCAGGGCTCAAGAGACCTGAGCCTCTTCCCAGCCCTCCAGGCCTTGAGCACATGCAAGAATTTAACCCCTGCCTCAGGCTTGTTGAAATAGAATTTTATTGCATTTCTGCAGGTTTTACAAAAATATGACAAAATAAATTAAAAAGGAAATAAATAAACCCCCTTCATTTCGATTCCCACCCCAAAAAAAAATAAAGCACAGCAAGGAAAAAGGAAAAAAAACAACCTAAACCCCAAACCAACAAACCAAACTAAACCAACCTAACTCTTCCCTCCTTTGTACAGTAACTGCCCCGAAGAGCGAGATACCGGACGGGCGGCCGCTCGTAGAAATCCGTTGTGTAGAGAAATGTTTTTAAAATGCCCAGGCCTGGGGGGTCCTGGCAGCAGCAGCAGGACCCTGCCTTTCCCTCTGGCGCTCCAGGGGCCCGGGGCTGTTCCCCTGGGGAGGGAAATGGAAATAAACTCCCGTTTGAAGCCCGGCACGGGTTCAAGAGAGGCAGAGGTGAGAGCTGGACCAGGCCGGGCAAACCCTAGCGGAGAAATGGAACGGAAGGAGGGAGAGCAGCCGCGTGAGGGTGAGCTCTGGGTGCGGGGGGGGGAGCGAG
>NW_009711348.1:11359-11576 GCF_000703405.1 Apaloderma vittatum
CCGGGCGGTTGCACGCGTCGCCCTTGGCCCCCCGAAGAGCATCTCCCGGCAGCTCCTCCAGCCCGCGGGAGCGGGGCAGCAGATAAAGCTCGTTGCCCTCTCCTGCCCTTATTGCTGTAGAAAATGGCTTGATTCAGAGATCGAAAAAAAAATTATTACACGATGTGTGGAAAGAGATGGGGAAGGGGAAAAAAAAACCCAACAAAACAAACCTGAT
>NW_009711349.1:0-30661 GCF_000703405.1 Apaloderma vittatum
GGCAGCGTCGGCGCATCGTGCTGTGGCGATAGGTTTTTTGGGCGATTCTGTTCTGCCACTTTGTGTCTGTGTTGATGAGAATCTTTTTTTTTTAAAATTTTCATTATTTCTTTTTTGGCTTTCATGCCCATTCGTGACCCAGTGTAAAATACAGGCGTGACACCTAAGAAGGGAGGTCAGTGGAAGCTCTGCTGTTGATCCTGGCAAGGTTTGTGTGTTTGAGGAGTGGATGTTGCACCGGAGTAAGGCACACTTCTGTTTTATTTCATGTAGTACTTTGGTGGGCGTTGGAATTGCTTCAGCTTTTTGAAGTTGTTTAGAGTTTGGAAAGCAAACGCAGTCAACCCTGGTTGGTGGCAGGCAAAGGATGTGGGCTGCTTTTACAATAAAGGTAATAAGACCCCTTTAAATCGAGAGAGATTGCCTTGATCTTCCAGGTTTGTGCATGTGGAGCAGAATTAAACGTATCTCAGATGCCTGCAACTGTGTGTGATCTGTGCAGCAAACTGGTTCCCGGATCATTTGTCAAACTTCTTTGGTGTATCAATCTAGAGACATGTCTCCGCATGTTTAATTAGCTTTTAATGAAAACTGGTGGCACTTCTAAATTCAATAAATTGAAATAACGTGGATCATTTTCAAGGCTTGAAGGTATTAATGAATACTATTTGACTGCTCTCTTTTCACTACGCTTAAAAGGCAGTTTCTTGTTAATACCACCTTCTGTATACCTGTTCTCAACGTACATCCTTGCTTCTTGCAGCTCATCAAGCTTGAGTAGCTGTTGCTTTTAATTAAAAATCGTTATTCTCTTGAGCTGAACATGTGAAGGAAGAACACCTGTGCTATGGGTGATGGCAGCTTCAAAACTCTGCCCATCTTCTGGTTGCTGCTGCTCTGTGCTGCTCAGCGTTGGTTAATTGGTGCACTCAATATGGGTGGCCTGGGACTTAGTCAGATTTAATAGCAGTTTCAGCCTGGCCGTAAGGAAGAGTTGTCGAATTAAAGGCTTTTTAATTGGGGCAACAGGACATCCTGTAAAAAAATGCTCAGACAAAAATAATCCAGACCCCTCTTATCTTGCATGTCAGGTAGGGCCTGTTTGGAGTAAAATAAATAAAAAAGTAAAAATAAAAATCTGTGTAGTACTGTTGAATAATGCACGAGGAGGCTTGCCTGTGGCTGTGAATACTGGTTTTGTTGAACCCTGGTTGAACAGTGGTTTTGTTGAGGCAGATCCCTCCCTCACGGTGTGGCTCTCAGGGACGCTTCTTGTGCAGGGAAGGGTTTTTAAGGCTTCGCAGCGAGGTAGGTCCAAACTGTTCTTTGCTGAACTAGAGCAGAGCACCTGAACGCTATTTCAGTCGTAATTCAAGTGCAACACATCAAACCCAGCTGTACATGGGGAAAAGACTCTGAAGTAGAAGTGAGCTTAAAATCAGCTCAAACCACTGAATTTTGAGAGTTTTGTGGGGTTTTTCTTTGCGTTTTTTTTTTGTGTGTTTAAGGATCTGAGGGGCATGAACTGAGCTGCTGTGTACTGTCAGTGTTTTCTGAAGGATTTTGGTGTCGTTGGAGGCTTTTTTTTCACCCAGGGCACCAGCAAGCAGATGTAGGGACAGGCAGCGCTCCCAGGGCCCATGTTCTTTGTCACTTCTGTGCTGTGGATTGGAAATTCCGGATTTTAACACAGCTTGAATTCCCAAAGCGTGTGGCATCATTCAAGTTAGTAATTAAGTCCTCCACCCGCCCCCAAAAGGCTGAGTGGAATGCAGAAGACCGAAGAGAGTGTGAAACCTGTGTGCTTTTTGTGATGCTTTCATCCCAAATACTTTTATTACTTTTGAAAATCTACCTAGCAGAGGCAGTGTTTGGTGCGGGTTGGGTTTTGTCGACAAAAAGAACATCAATCCTAATAAAGCTAATGGCAGCTGGTTTCCTTGTGCTGCCTTTAGTTCATGAATGTAAGTGAGTATTTAAACATCTTTGAAATGTCTGTATTGTTCCTGGTCTTATAATGTAGTTGGTGTAGGGCAGAAAGCGCCACCTGAGCTTTGTTCTGGTAGCTCTTGTCTCTGTTAAGAGAAAAGAAAGTCTACTGTAGAAGACTATAATGACTCTCTTAGAGAAAGGCAGCATTTAAAATGTCGTTATTGCTGTTGCTGATCTTTACAGCTCACTCATCCAAGTCCGAGGAGCAAGGCTTGTGTGGAGCAGGACATGTCCTGTTCACCAGTTTGCTGCTCTAGTATCCGGTTATGCATCCGTACTCCAGAAAAACACTCACAGATCTTTACTGTGAAAGCATCTTCACCAACCAGAGGTTTTGCTTTTGGGATAATTTTCTTGGATCTAAACAAACGAACAAAAACCCTCCCTCTGCTTAACGACGACTCTAAAGGTTTTTTCTGTCTCTCGGACATCCTAGCGTGGTGTGCCTTCTGCCTCGCTGATTTTGAAGCTCTTTGGGAGGTGGCTTGCTTTACTGAAATGGAGTTAAGGCGGAGCATATTGCCACTTGGGGAGGAAAAAAAAAAAAGGCTTAAAGGAATCCCTTAAGTCCGATAACTTTGGGTTTTTCTAGGGCGTAGCTGCTTCTTGGGGTGTGGTGCTGTATCCATACTAGTGGGCTGTGCCAGGGCTTGGAAAACTCAGCGAGGCTGAGTTACCTGAGCCTTCATCAGATACAGAGGTAGGAGGAAACGGCAGTAAAATCAGCAGAAGAGGTTGTAATTCCCGTCGTAAGAACTGAAATGGCCTTATGTTAGGTATGTTGTCCCCAAATCCCAGCAGCCTGGAGGACATCTCGCTCAATGGAGCTGCCTCTTCTCTTGTTTGGCTTTCATACTACGTGCAGCCGTAGCCGTGTGGTGTATGCGGAGAGGAGAGCTTTGGCAGCCTTGGGGTAAGGAGGGTTTTTAATAGCTGTCATCTCCTCCTGTCCAGCAGAGCCTGCACCTTTAATTTCCTTGACTGAAAAAGGGCATCACGTTTTGGAGTGTCTTGCGATTTTCCTTTCTGGTCCATTAGTGTATTAGCTCAGCTTTCTGCACGTTCAGTGCCATTAAATGTCACTTGCAAATTTAATGTTGGGAGCGCTGAGATTTGTGCTAATTGAATTTCAAGTCTTCTGCTTGATTTTGTTAAAATGGCAGATTCAAACGGTTGAAATGCTTCAGTGGGAGAGCGTGTGAGCGCTTGAAAATTTGCTCCTGTAAATGAATCTATCAGTGCATTTCCATTTAGATGCAAGGGGAGGCCCTGAGCACACGGATCAGGTTTCTGTGGGGCTTTGCCATCTCTTTTTTTTTTTGATTATGATGTGGTGACAGCTGGCAAAATCCAGTATGTTGAAATTCTCAATGCTTGAGATCTGTTCAGGGTCATTGTGGATACTAACTGAACCTTAAATAAGGTTAAATTGAAGTTTTTTTCCTATAAAAAGGGTAGAGAATATAGAGCCTTTCAGTTCAAATTAAATTCTCCTCGTCCCGCAGCTGTGGTTTTAGGTACTAATGGAGAAAGGGTAATCATTTGGGCTGTTGGTCTTTAAACCGTTGTTCTTTCTTCCGTGGCCCACGGGTCCGACCTCTGGATTTCTTGTGCAAGAAATAACAGCTTTGGCGCCTTTGTTGGTTGGTTTGGTGTTTTGTGTTTTGTTTTGTTTTTTTTTTTAATAACAGACAGTCTGCACAAAAACTCTGGCATTTGACACTTCTTTATCCTTGACTTCAGCAAAATAAACGAGGATTAAATAGACACAGAAACAGCTGCTGTCACCACCTGCAGGAGACCCTATTGCTGAGCTTTTTGCAAGGTAGAGTATTAAAGATATCGTCCTTGGTTGGCAAGGAGTCATAAAGATTTCCCAGGCTTTCCCAGCGTTATAAATCTGTGCCTCCCTAGACAGCACCGTGCTTTTAAGAAGTTTCTCTTGAAACACTTCCATAAAATCTCCTGATGGCTCGCTTTGACCTTCTGCCACCAAGTTGGCATTTCATACGGGCTTCTGGCATGAGCTCTCCTGCCACTTTCAAGTAAAAATTTTCCAGGCATTGAAAAGTTTGACTCTGCAGTTGAGCACCGTGCCAGGCTATAAGAGCGCTATTTGCACACAGAATGGATTTTTGCTTGCTAGGAAGGCTGGGGTAGCGCTTCAGTAACTGCGTAGGGATGGCTTGGAATCTACATCCTAATGAAACAGCTCCATCTAAATCGAGCTGCAGTGCCTCTTCCCTTCGGAAGCCTGTACTTTGTCGTCCTTATACCGCTGCTCTTCCACACAGAGTTTTATGTGGTCAGATTCTATTGCTCTGGGAAAACTTTGTTGGGGAAGTTAATTTAAAACTCTTTGAAAGGCTTAAAACTGGCTCTTGCTGTTAGGATGATGAAAAAGACCTTGAAAGCTGCTTGAGGGCAGCCACTGCAAAAATACCTGCTTGGCCGTGCGAACGGCGCGGTGTTCTAGGAGCATGCTCGCCGTTCCCTGAGGAAGTAGCTCCAGGGTGGCCACCTTCAGCACAAGGGCTGTTAGCCAGCTTGGCCAGCATCAGGGCTCAAGGTCTGCTTGCTTTAAATGGGAGTGAAAACCCAGTGGCAGCAGGTGAGCCAGGCAGCGGGGAGCTCGGAGTGAGCTTTGCTGCATTCTGAGGGTGCGTGAAGAATGTCAAGAGAGAATAGATTTGTAGTGAAGTGCGTGAGGCTGGAGGACTGAGGAGGAACACAGGCGTTCTCAAAATGCTCAAGTTGGGTGTTTGGGGGCAGGCTGCTGAGCGGAGACAGGGTAGGGGTAGGTGACGTTCAGAGCAGCACTGCGAACAAAGCGAGAACGGGCAGAAAAGGGTGAATGCAGGCGGGTGAAGATCCCCACTCAGTGTTTTGAGAGAACATTTTGTTCTGTTTCCGCCGCTGCTTTTTGGATTCGCGTTTAATGGAAACATGATTTGATGGAGACTCGCTGTGCTAGGAGAAGCTCGTGTTTGCCAAAAGCAATACTTAGTAATGGGCTGGGGTTCCTTATCTAGTCTTTGTGGAACAGTGCAAAAGCCTTACTTCGAAGTAATGAGCAATTACCTGCAAATTAATGAAATTACTTCTCAGATATTGCCTTTGTTTTCATGCATGCACAGTTTCCTATTTCAGTTTGTCTCCTTTCCAAAGTGCAAATAGATGCTTTATCAAAGGATGTTTTAAAAACAAAACCAGTGCCCGAAGCACGTTTATTGGAAGCGGGTTATTTGCATCCTGATGCCTTTGTTTTGGTGCTTGCAAGAGAATAAGTATCAATGTTGAGAAGACGCAGACCTGTATAGATGTGTGTCTTGTCTCCAAGTCTCTGCAGTGTTTTTGGGAGGTCTGAGAGTTCAGCCAGTATGAGTGGCTATGAGAATATTTGTAGAGATGACAATCGCAGCCAGATTTATGCTACCTGCTGCTCAGAGCAAGACTAACCTCGGGAGTGTGTCAGGTATTTCACGGTCCAGTAGGGTTTTGAAAATCTCCAAGGAAGGGGACCTGTTGCTCTAAGAACCCAAGGTGGGCTTTGGGGAGAGGGGTTCCCACCTTGTCTTTAGAGCCAGCCTGTTCTGCAAGTTTGATCAGTGTGTCTCGGTGCTAGGCTGGGGTGGAGGGGGAAGAACTGCGATATGGGTGTTAAGCTTAAAAACCAGGGCCACCAGGGTGATGCAATAGAAACGGCTGTTAGTTCTTCTCCCCTCTGTGCCCGTCCAGCTGAGTTTTCCATGAACTCCCAGTTACTCCTTCAAGATCTTAACTCCTCAACGGCACTGCTTAAGTCACAGTTCGTAGTGACACAAATGAATTGGCCGGCATCATGTATAACTGCCTCCAGGGAGCTCGCCCTGGCCGTTTCACTGAGGGGCTGCCAGTCTGGAAAATCCTTTCACGATTCTTTCCGTTAGACTTCTTCTTGGCTAACATCACACAAAGTACTCAAGAGGTTAAAAGTAGGTTGTTTGCATTAAGTTTGTACTTCCTCTCACGCTGGAAATAGTGCTTGAATAATGTACGTGTGTAGTTGGATATGAGCAAATATGTAAAAGACCAGTCCACCCTACAAAAAATATTTGTCGGCTTCATAGATAGTTTTCTATTTTATTTGTTAATGCTTTGAGAACCTTGACCTCACGTTCAGGACTTCCTTTTTGGTGTTGGTACAGTAGAAATCATAGGGAATTTCTCTGTTCCTTCAAGCGGTTCCACTGCGATAGCGACGTGTTGAAATTCAGCCTGCAAGATGCAGTGCCGTGCTGCTGAATTAATTCTGTGAGTTTATTTGCAGATTGGATAATAACCCGGTCAGTGTTTGGCCCTTCTGCTCTAAGCTTTGCAGGTATGGTGAAGTGGTTGATGCTTCGCTTGCCTCCATCTGGCTGCGCTTTTCAGCACATCTCTTGTGGTGGGTGATCTTTGCATTCGTGCAGATATATCCTGACACCGTTGGGAGTGATGTTGTACGTGTGCTCCGTTACGTGCAGCTGTGGGGACGCTGAAGCGCCCACCTTTTCAAGGTGAAGATTCGAAAGGCTGGTCTCGCTGTGCAGAACTCATCGTAGCAAATTAAAAAGCCAAACTAGCTTGATAATTGTGAAAACCGGTCGCATTTGAGTTTGTTTGCCTGACTTCAAGAAAAATGATTCTGTAGTGTGGCTAGACTGCTTAATTAATAGAACTAATGAACTGTATCTGGACGCTTTAAAGCACAAACAGGGTCGTGGAGACAATTTTTACACCGTATGACAAGATTTCATTTTTCTCGTGACCTATGTCGAGGTGAAGCCTTTATGTCTTTTTACAGGTAAGGTGCTGCTGCTTGTGATTGCCTGGTGTTTCCAGCTGCGTTGTGCAGAGCTGGGCCTCACGGGATGAAGTGATTTCAGAGCAGCTGGATACACAAATGTGCAAGCCAATAAATACACCTTCCCCTTTCTGAGCATCCCCAAAAGTGACTGCACCTGTCTTGGTTACTCAGATGTAGTCAGGGCACACAGTTCAGTCCCATCTCTTGTGTAAGTTCGTGCATAAATGTTACCGTTAAGGCTTTGACTAATCACGTGGCGTTTAGTGTGCGTGCACGTGCTAAAAAGGACGGCGTGCTGCTCTCTAAAGGATCCTAGCAGATCGATGACAAGTTTTCACTGAAGTAGCGGTGAAAACATTTCTGATGCGTTCAAGTAGCTCCAGCGCTGTAGGAACCGCCTTTGCTTCCAGGTCCGTGCCGTGCAAAATGCTGATGGAAAGTCCGTGCGACGGAAGTGGAATAACTTCTGCAGTGACCGTGTCAACGCTGGTCACCAAACTTTGTTGGCAACTGATCTGTTGTTGATTTGATTTTATTTCTTTTCTTATTTTAAAAGCATGCCAGGAGAAGCAATTGTGGGTCTGTCGTAGACTAATGTGAAGTGGGTACTGCTTTTGTGAGAGGGGACAGCTCTGCGGCCGCTGGTGGTGAATAGCCCGTGCCGTGGAGCTGCGTGTGCTTCTGTCATCCTTTTGTCTTTGCTCTCAGTGTTACTAATAGCCACTAAAAGAGGCGATGCAAACCAGCTAGAATGAAGGGAAAGTCCGTTTATTTCCACAGGCGCTGCAAAGTGAAATTTGTCTGAAGTATCTGAAGAGATGAAGATGCTGATCTTTCTGTGTTTATCACTTTAAAGATGGGGGAAGACTTAAAATAAAAAGTAACAGTCTCTTTATTGGCTTCTCTGGAGGCATTATTTAGCCCCCTCTGAGTCTGAGGACTTGTTTGCCTTCAAGGACTGTTTTAAAAACATTTCTTTTTTTATAAAGCTGAGGTGAATTACTGTGGTCATTTAAGTGATGTTACTTGCTGTATGCTTAGTAATAACCCACAGATTTTATTTGCGCGGTACCTTTATCTTTTTCTAAATGAAGATATGAACTCAGGCCCTTAGAAGACAGGTTGCCTTGTACAGGACACATTAGATTGTCCTGATCAAAGTATCTTTCTTTTTTTAATTAGTATTTTTGTTGCAGTGATTTACATTCACAGGGTGAGGGCAGCACTGTTCCTTCGGTGGCGTGGACAAGTTTTGACTAAGAAGGAGGAGAGCTCTTCCCTTAGCTGGAAACTTTCTTAGGGACTTAATTCCTGCGGTGTAAGTATTGAGATGCAGTAAAATGTGCAGTAGAGCGACACGTTTTTAAGCACAGCATTCAGTCGAGGTATTCTCAGCGTGATTTTGCGAGTATTCCCAAATCAAACCTACCAGTTGTGGTGTTTACGTATTGAAAATGTAGGAATATTGTCAAACATGAATGCTCTTTTTCATATTGACATGCAATTTCCTAGAAAGCTCAGGGAGGAGATGAAAATGTTGTGGGTTGTTTGTAACAAGTGGTAAAATGTGCAACTGGTCAAGCATAAACCGAGGGTGGGTTTTTGAACGGGCTAGAGCAGGAACCAAAGCCTGGCTTGATAAGGTCAGTGTCAGGAATTTGGAGTCTGTGTTGATTTTTCCTTTGTATTGTAGTTTATAGAGAATGTTTCCTTTTTTCCTTAATTGAAACTGCTTTTGCAGTGTGTGCCAAGGCATCTTTAATCCTATGTAGAAAGACCCGTGGCTATATCAGGTGAGAGCAGAACGTGCTCGTGCTTTTGGGACTTTTTGCAGCTCCCAGCTGAGCAGTTAAGCCTATTGCAGTAAATCTTGTAGTTGTGTTGTTTCTCACCCTTCCCCCGGCCGGGCTGTTCTGCAAACCACCCCTCCAAGGGCAGGGTCGTGGCGGGACGCGGGAGGATTCTTTGCCCTCTCTTTTCACCAACCAAAAAGCCGTGCCTAGCTGCAAGGAAAAGGAGGGAGGATCCTCGTCCTGCTTGTTGTGAGTGTGCACGTTTGGGTTTTCATCAAGCTGTCGGTGATGAGCCAGAATAAAACTTGGCAAGCAAAGGCATCCCAGTTACGCTCCCACCCAGGTCAGACGTGCCGCTGGGGCGTTGTGGCTCTGCAAGAGATGAGCCTGCGTGTTTCCATCCCGGATGGCGGGCTGTGGGTTTCCAGGAGATCTGCTTTTCCCAGCAAATGCACCAGGGATGAGCCTCCCTCCAAGGCAGGGCAGGGAGAGCTGACTGCAATTCCTGGCTCTGCAGGGCTGCTTCCCCTCCCGCCCTGTGGAAGGGATGGTCCCATTCCGGCAATTAAGGGGAATTAGCAGCTGCTTGGCGAGCTCCGAAATTTCACAGATGGCTTTTAGAAGGGTGGGACAGATCCTTGCTCCTCACCGTGAGGTGTGTCCAGTTTGGGGGCCTGTGGATCCAAAACCCGTGCTTTGGCTAGATCCAAGGCCAGCGGCCTCCTCAAATCTGTAATATCGGGGTTTCCTGTGCTGAAAAGGGGAATATGTTGTACTAAAGATGTTTCTAAGGATCTGGCAACTCCAGAAACGAATCCTGTAAAGCAGGATTGGTGGGTTAATGTGGTGTTGGGCTGCTCCACAGAAATGAGTGAAAACAGCAATTTTCAAAGGGATTTGTTTGTTTTGTGCTGTGATTTCAATGTTTTTATGGTACCAGTGCTCTTTTTGGTGTTGTGTTACTGTTCTCTCTTTTGACCTGGACGTTGTGGGTTCTAATGTGCGTATGGGGAACGTCCTTTTTACTTAGAGCGACTCCTTGTCCCAAGCCCAGCATTTTCCTTATGAGGAAAATGTAACTCAAGTTTCCTCCCTATAACCCCTTGTTTTATAGTGAAAATATGTTGTTCTGTTCAGGTCAGACTTGCAATAGGAGCTCGGTTTTTCTCCTTCCTGCCAGTTCAATGTATTTGCACCTTCCATGAATCATCTGATTAACTGTTAAAACTGGAAGAGGCTGTTTGGTGTTTATAAAGCTAATGGAAAACTTGAGTAACAGCACTGTAGGAGGTGGCCTCAAGAAGAGAAACAGTGCTGAAGCCAGTAACTTGTTCCTTATTGACTGACTTGCTTGGGAGAGATTCTTAATGCCTCACATCTGTGCAGACGCAGCTTTCAGACTCCTGGCTTTTAGCACTTTTAACAGGAGCAGACCCCAGCGAGGTTGCATCGTGAAAACGGGGAGACGATGAGGACTAGCAGTTGAGACATCCGGGAGATTTGCTTATGCAGGTCAACACCAGGCTGGCCGTACCTTCTGGTTTTGGGGCCCGAGGCTTTTAAAATAACGTTGGTGATGGTGAGACCGTGACCTGGCAGCCCTTCCCTCCAGCAGAGCTGGCTGTGCCTGTCGGCCCCACGGCTCTGCCTTCCCCAGTCCCGCGCGCTGGGTTTGTCACATCTGCTCTCCTAGATGCTTTGGAAGTGGTCGGGGTTAAATCTTTATATGTTTAAACTCAAAGGGTGTGCTCTTGCGTTGGTGGCAGTTCTCGGTGTAGAACTGTTGCTTCTGGGGAAGACGGATGAGGCTTTGCGAGGTGCCAAATGGCTACACAGGGGCCTTAAAGTGGATCTCTCCCAGTTGCTTTTTGGGGTGCCTGCCCAGGTTTGTTTGTCTTAAAGGGCTTTTTCTCTGCCTCGAAGGCAGAGGCTTAAGAAACAGCCTTCTCAAAAGCCAACTCTGAAAGTAGATATTTTTGATAAGGGATTTCTAAATGGCTACTGATGATCGTTTCCTGGAAGCCTGGGAGTTAACTGTCTCTTACCGTTTTTGTAACTGAATAGGAGGGGTGTTGCAGCAGTGCACAAGTGCTTTTCAGTGCCCAGAAGAAACAAGATTAAAAATCAATTACTGTAGCCTGGCAGGGGTGCGGTCCAGAAAATTCCTTTTCCGAGTTGATGGCTTTTAAGTCAAGGCAGGGGGTAGAAAACTCTAAATATGTGAAAATACTCTGTTTCAAACTGTGGGGACCTTTGAAAATTAGAATAACTTTTGTGGCTGAAAGCTTCGTTTTTAATTTTTTTTTATTTTTTAAATCTCCTTTTTCTTCCTTAGGGCTCAACTATACTTTGTAGTGAAACTTCAGGGTTTTTTTCTGGAACACACTGTGCTGCCCTCCCAACTCCCCCCTGCCCCTTAGCAAGTCGTCTGCTACTTGTTAAGGTGTGGTTTAAGCCCACTTAAAAAGTGTTCTTAGATATCATTTGCATCACACTAGGGATGTATTCATTTTTAACGCAGTAATTTTTGCCCATCAGACACTGTTGTACTCTGCTTTGTAGACTAATTGAAGCACCACTGACATTCTCCCAGGTATTATCTTGTAATTTTGCTTTTGACTTGCACAGAATTAGTCAAGTGCAAATCCAGCTTGAATTGAAGGTATGTATGTGCAGGTCTCTCTTCTGGCCACTGCAACAAAAAAATAAATGAATCTGTCTTTCCAGGACGCTCAAGTCAGTATAACAGGAGAAAAAAGTCTCTGCCGAGTTTGGGGTGTGTGGCAGATGACAGGGAAGCCTGGCTGGGAGTTGAGGTCCTTCTCTTAGCAAGGCACGTTGTCAGAAAGGTTGCTGCTGCTCCACTGTGTTTTACTGCCACGAGGGAATAAACCGAGCCTCCAGCGACCCAAGAACTGGGCCTGGTTTGTGAAACCTGGGAGCAGGCTGCACCTCAGCCGGGTCACTGAGCTCCCCTGCACACCCAGCCCTGGCATTTAATACCCCCAGGAGGCAAGTACGGATTGAATTCCTGTGCCGTTACCTGTATCGCTCTGCTCTGGTGAACAGATCTGCCTTTCAGCTTTCCTCCTGCTTCCCATTGAGAGCTATGGCACCAACAGAATTAGCAAAAAGGAACATGTAAGACAGTTTTCCCGTAATGGCACATGTGCTGTCTCGCTTCAGCTCCACTTAACCCCTGCCTTGAAGCGGACAGGAGAGATCTGTGAGATTAGTTTCAGAAAGAGGGGAGGAAGGAACTGCAGCAGACCTTCAGGCTGTCAGAAGGATCTGCTTGCGCTCCTGGCTGTGCATCCCTTTGTCGCTGGCTGGCTGAGGTGAAAATTAGCTCTCTCAAGAGAAGCTACTTTAGGAAAAGGTGTGCTTGATACTGGCCAACTTTCTTTTTTTTTCCTTAGCTTTGCTTCCCTCCCTTATGCAGAACCTGCTACTTAAGTCTCCTGATGTTGAACTAGATGATCTCTAGAGGTCCCTTCCCACCTGGAACGTTCTGTGATTCTGCGTAGCTCTGTTGCTTTCACGAACACCCGCAGTGTACGTTTGGAAGGGTGCGAGAAGGAAGTTCGCTAACTGCAGGGAAGCGTTGTGTGTCAGCAGGGAGCAGGCCATCGCTGGAGGATAACTTTGCCCACGCATCCAAACGTGAAACGGGGATCTGTTCTGCGGTGCGTGCTTCCGTGCCTTTCTCTGCCAGACCTTTGCGTTCTCCCCAGAGCTGTTTTGTTACTGCCTTTCGCTCCCGTGGCTTTTAGTTGTAACAGAGCTTCAGTGACTTCTAAGTTCGCACGCTGGAGATCTCCTTCCTGAACTGTCACTTGGGAGTCACCTGCTCAGTGTCCTCCGTGTCTTCTGTCCCTGATGCAGCTGATTCAGTCCTGTTGTTTTCCTATTAAGCGAGAGGCAAAAAAGGCAGCGTTTGATCTCGTTGGCAAGGGTTGGTGACAGGCTCTTTGTAAGCAGGTTGTAACTGCAGGGAAACATGTGAAGGTGACATCAGTGTGACAGTGTAAATCTTGCCTCTGTGACTCTGGAGAGTGCTGAATGCGAGTCGAAGGTGTGGCTGATGTAACTAAACCTGAGAAGGAAGCGTCTGGTTCTTGGTGTTTCCAAGTTTGTTTCCAGCTGTTGTGCCTGTGCCCATCCTTTCTTTCCTTCGAGCATCAGATGTTATAACCTAAAAGCCAAACGCGTTGCGCAGAGGAACGGGAAACGAGAGCGCAACAGATGCCAGCTTTCGTTACCGTCGTGCTGGTGTTTGTACTGTGCCGAGAGGTTTTCTTCTGGTCTGGGAAATCTGTCTAGGTCAGAGCGGTGCAGACCCTTCGTCGTGTGAATGAGATGAGCTACTGCTCATCTGCTGCCTGACCTGTAATTAATTCAGGCTCCAAAGGGAAAAAAATAGGGCAAGTGAGAGGGGGGAGATTGAAGAAGGCAAAAAGTTATCATTTCTCTGAGGTGAGCGTAATCCTTGTCAACCTCTGAAAGTGAGGGGAAGGGATTTCTTTTCTAAATTGCTGTCTTGTGCAGTGACCTGAAATGATCTCTTGGTGAGGCAGCGAGGATTTAAACCACCTGATTTAAACCACTGGTAGGGCACTGCTGGTGCTCGGTGCTCTGTCTGTGGCAGACCCATGACTTCCCTGGATTAACCAGGATAGCAGTGTCATTTTTACATTTTTTGGAGAAAAATCTGAGGGAGAGGGGTGGGAGGCTGAAGGCAGCTTTCAGATTCCAACCTCTTTGTCTACTTTAGCATCAACACGTGAAAATTCAACGGTACAAGGCACCTTTGCTGATGGCTCTTTGTACTGACTGGCAGCAAAGACTGGTCTCTGGCTTTTAGTTTGACACGCTTGAAACTTGCTACAGCACAGGTGCCCTTTGCATGCCTACTTCCATGTGCTTCAGAACGAGATTTGCTCTCCCAGCAGGTTGGTAAAGTGCGTCTCGGCGGAGAAATCAAATGAGGGATCTTGTTTTTAGAGATTGCAGGGGTCTTGGGGAAACCTGGAGGTGCTCTATGGGCCTTTTGGTACAGAAGCAGCCTGCCTTTCTGCCCCTCCTCTGCTTTCAGAGGTGGAGTACAGTTCTTCTTCCCCCTCCCCCCCTTTTTTTTTCCTTCCTTTTTCTTTCCTTAAAGTAAGACTTGAAAATCTTGCACAACTTGCTGCTTTTGTTTCTACCTCAGGAAGCACTGCAGTTGGTTTTGTGTGTTGCATTTAAGCAAACCACCTAGTTTTGGCACTTAGAATGCCTGGTGTTAACTACTTTTCTCCCTGGTGTAAGAAATTTAGAAAATGACGCCTGTTTCATTTTACTGTCATGTGGTGGCTGTGATGTGCGCTTGATCTTGCTCTTTGTTCAACACTAAGCGATAACGAACTCTGGCTTTTCAGAGCAAGACTGAAATTCGCCGTGTTCCCACGTGAAAGGTGTGATTATTTCTGCAGGCTAGTGCTGAGGGTTTCACCCAAAACCCGTAATAAACTTGCCAGCTTTTGCTTAACGTCTTCAGCCTTGGCTAGGATTCTTATATTTAGGTGTTGCACAAGATTAGTCTTGAAAAAAATCTTTTCAGGCTGACGTTAACCTTGTAGAGGTTAAGCACCACGTTGTCTGGAGTTTATTCCAGCTTACTTTCTTTGGGGTTTTGCTGGTAGATAGGATTGTCTGCTTTTCACTACTTGCACCTCCCGTTTGCCTGAGGTCTCTGACCACACCAGGCGAATTCCAGCTTGTAAGGCAGTATGAGTAAGACCTATGTGAAGGTTCGTGTGTTTTTTAGTACCTCTGAAGGAAATGGCTTATCAAACTGTAGGGCTTGTTTTTCTGTACTTACGTTTTTGGTAATGTCAAAACTTGCCACTTCATTGCTCCGCTGATGTATAGGATCCTAGTGGTTTTTAACATAAAAATATAGAAGTGTGTAGTATCACCTTGCTGTAAAGCTGCATATAGTGAGGTTAACAGAACGGGAAAACATATCTCTGCTTGCCAGCTCACTGTTTGGAAAGCTTAACTTGTTGTTTGTTTATTTATATTTGGTTAATTCTAGATGTGTAGTATAGCTTGAGGTAAGTCCATTGATTAATTAGGCAGTTTATGGAAGCGAGGAACTAGTGCAGAACCAGCTTGTGGTTGGGAATTCCCTGGCAGGGGCAGACAGTGAATCCCCAACCCGAGAAAAGCGTGCACCTGGAGCTCTGCGATGGGGAACCTGCAGAGCCAAGTAAGGAGACGGTGTGGAAAAATGCACTGCTCAGTAACTCGTACAGATCTAGTGTGGTGGGGATGGAGATACCTGGCCCCTGACACCTTTTTTTTTTTCTTCTTCTTCTCTACAGGCTAGGTATCCTGGCCTTAGCAAGATGGTACAGCCTTTGCTGCTCTACTAAAACGGGAATCGGGATTCAAATATGTTGAGAGCATGGCTACAGCACGTCTTGAAGTGAGCAGGAAAAGGAGATGCTGCTTTGCTGCTTTTTGAACATAACAGCCTTAATATTCCCGTCTTCCAGTTCTGTGCACCTGAGATAGTTGACTTGTGCTGAATTGTGATTGTTTGTTGAAAATCTCCTCTGTCAACTGTCACGCTTTTGTCTGTGGTGACTGATTGACAGGATTAATTCCTCTTGTCTTAAATAACTGCCCAACTGCAGGGCTTTGGGCAGGGCTTTATTTTTAAGGTGGGCATGACTGCTGTAAGACTGAAGCGTAGCAGATGATCTGCTGGCCAGCTGGATTTCACTACCACGAGTTAAATTGCGAGCGAGGCTGCGGGGAAGCTCCCTTTTACTTTTATTGTGGTTTCCCAGAGCCTGCTGGCTAGGGCAGACCCCGTAAGATT
Organism: Apaloderma vittatum; assembly: GCF_000703405.1. Lineage (NCBI taxonomy): Eukaryota > Metazoa > Chordata > Aves > Trogoniformes > Trogonidae > Apaloderma > Apaloderma vittatum. The sequence continues at coordinate 15,482 of NW_009711349.1, forward strand.
TTTGGTTTGCACCGTCAGGTTTTTCCTACTGATCAACGCAATTGTCCGCTCTGAACAAAGCGAGCAAAGAGCGAAATGGCAGCCTTGCTTTGTCCTCTGTTCTCAATCTTGTTGCAACAACCCTTTTTAATCCTATTAAGAGCATTTTGTTTGTAGTTTTGCTGTAGGAAAACAGCCTTTTATAGCTGTAAAGTTTCTGGCAGAATCTGTAGGAGTTACCGTTCTTCACTGTGCAAATGCTGAAGTCTGTGCCTTGCTTTAACGTTTCACACAGCTCAAATATTTTTGGAAAAACAAAGCGTTTCACATACTGCGTAAACTGCTTACAGGCAACCTTTCCCCGCAGAGGGGAACGCAGCCGTTGTGAGTGTTGTGGTGTGAACAAGGACCTCTAACACAGCTGAGAGCCAGGAGTGGGATGTAACGGGGTGACGTATCGCATCTAAATGTGAGTTTTGATCAGCATATCATGCACCAAGCCATTTCTTTTATGAAAAATCACTGGCATCCTTCACTAGATGCTTCAATTTATTTATGGAACAATTTACAGTACTTTCTCTCTGAATATCACTGTGTAGTAAGCAGGAGCAGCTAGAAATATATTTGAGGAGTGTTGGCTTAATACCAGCTTGATCAGGTTCCGCTGTAGAAAAACAGACCCCGAGTTATGGCGGAATTGCGTTGGGAAGTGAGTTTGGGGCGGTTGCTGCTCTGTCTGTTTATTCTGTAGGCTGTTTAAAACCGAAAGGATATACGCAGTTATGTCCTGACATTTGAACGTTTGGGATTTTGAGATACTTCAGCTTTCCCAGGGATGATACCTCATGAAAGAATGTGAAAACTTGCTACTCTTAGCGCTTGAAAATCTTCGTATGGCATCTTAGGAGTCGTGAAGGAACATGCTGAGATCAAGTCTATTCCTGTATCCTTTTTCTTGCAGAGGAAATACACATGTCTAATATCGGTTGTTTTGCAGCTAAAGTTTTGTAAAAATCTTTCCCCTGTGTTATTACAGAGGGGAAGAGTGTTCTTAACGTGTGGATTGTAACCTGGCTTCTCTTTAGAAGAGAGAAAAACCCGACAGCTTGTGATAACTTAGAAGTTAAGGAGTGGTGTAACCGTACCTGCCTGAACATGTAAGTGGCCTTGAGGCCAGAAACAAGGATTTCTTTGCAGCTCATCCGTGTGGGAGCTGGGATGTGGCAGTAACTGGAATCCCAGGGAGTGGGTAGCGGCACAGATTCCTCTCTCCACACAGCGACGGATGTGTTTGACTCCTTGCTTGATAACGTTCTGGGCAGAGGGAGTTTAAATGGGGTCAAGTTTTGAGGGGTGTGTGGAGGAATCTGAGCAAGTGTTTGGATGAGAGATTCCCTGAAGGTTACTAAATACAAGCTCAGGAAACTCCTGAAGCTGGAAGTAGTCAAAGCTTCGGTCAGAGCCTCCTCGTCTGACTCAGGGCACGCTGTTTAGCTCCTTTTACACGTTAATTTGATTGACGTAGCAGAACAGCTTGAGTTTGTTTTGTTTCGGATTTTGGATTTTGTTTTTGTGTTGCGCAGGGATATCATGAAAAGCTCTGAAGCTTGGAGTGACTGCATTTGAGGGTTGTAATAGTTGGAGGCCAAAGCCAAACTTCTCGCTGCGTGATGGCAGAACAGAAGCGAACCTCTGCGAAAAGCAGACGCTGCCCTTGGGTGTGCTGGCTTCAGCCCAGAGGTGCTGCAGCAACGGTATCTTCTGGTTTTCCAGTCTCCAGCCTTTCTCTGATTAAGTTTTCCTGGGTGGTAAGGGGAACCGCAGAGGAGGTTCGGATGGGATAGCTGCTCAAGCACTGCGTAAGTGACAGTGTTTGCTGTTGTGATCTCGGTATAGTTATCCTGCGAATCTTCTGTTTAGAAGAGACCTGCGTACGAAGAATTGAATGATGTTTTAAGAGCTTAAAGAAGCCTACTTTATAAATCTCAGTGTTGCTAACAGCACATTTTTCTATGCTCAGAAGATCTCAAGCTGCTACAGTAATGTAGAGAAAGCTGCTTGCGTACATTTTGAGTGTATTTGACAGATGAGCAGAGATTGTCTTTGCCTTTTTGGGTTTTTTTTTTTCACTTTTTCCACTGCAGTGGCGCTCTCGGTGTGCCTCACGAAGCAGAATGTTTGTAGCTTACTTGCAAAGCTTAAGTAGTAAACACAAAACTTGTCAGCACGTCTCTCCAGCTGTCCTGCTAAGTATCCCCTGGTGACCCTGCCCAGGAGAACAGTTGGCAGCCACTGGTGCTGCTGGAATTCAGCACAGGCCGTGCGCCGTGTGTCCTCGGAGGAGCGGCAAGGCCGGCGTGAGCCGCTCTGTGCCCGTGACGCAGGGTGGCTGACAAAGGAGACCTTCAGTCACCAGTGGAGGATCATGTTCCAGAAGCGAATCTGAACTAATGCTCTTAAAAAAAGCACCCATCAGATCTGGTTTTGTGCCCTGCTTATTTGCCTGAATCTCTCCAGACTGCACAGGCTGCAATAAATGTCCCCGTCTCTCCTCTCTGCCTGTCCTCCCAGTGAGGCCTGTGCTCAGCGTACCAGCATCCATCCTGCTCTCCCCTTCTTCCCAGGCTGTCATCATGGCTACTCTGCAGGAGCCGTGTTCCAGCTGGCGGAGTCTCGAACTCGCAGTAATTGTTCTCATGTTAAAAGCTGAAAAATCTTAAGTACAAGAAATGCAATTTCTTAGCTTTTGGTCAATGAAGGGCGCACCACCTTTTGCTAAACCAGTTAGTGATTTCTCTCTTTGTAAGAGCTTTGTATCAGCTATTACTTCTTAAAGGTGCTTGCAGAGGTGGAATGCGTCTAAGGGCCTGGTGTTTCAAAGCGCTTGTAGAATGGGAAGAGCTAAGTTTAAACTGCGGTGTTTTTTTTCCGAGTCGGTATGTAACTTGACAGGAAGGTTTTTGGGTGTGAAGTCACGTATTTAAATATAGCGTGAGTTGTGACATGTGCTTGCAGGTCAAGGTGAGCCATTTCCATCTCCATCCCCTAAGCAGAAGCACATAGACCAGACTTGGCATGGAGTGCTCAGCTTTCATCTCGTTCTCCTTCAGCTCCTCTAAAGCTAGAATAGGTACCAGTTAATGGAAGATGATGCATGTTTTGATTGGTAAAAATAGGTTGGGAGGGACTTCTGGAGATCTTCCAATCCAGCCTCCCCTGCCAGAGCAGGGTCACCCAGGGCAGCCCCACAGGAACACATCCAGGCGGGTTGGAAAATCTCCAGAGCAGGAGACTCCACACCCTCTCTGGGCAGCCTGGGCCAGGGCTCCGGCACCCGCACAGGGAGGAAGTTTCTCCTCATGTTGAGGTGGAACTTCCTGTGTTCCAACTTAAATCCATTATTCCTTGTTCTGTTGCCGGGCACCACTGAGAAGAGATCGTCCCCTTCCCCTTGATCCCCACCCCTCAGATATTTCTCTGCGTTCATAAGGTCCCCTCTCAGCCGTCTCCTTTCCAGGCTGAACAGCCCCAGGTCTCTCAGTCTCTCTTCCCAGCAGTGATGTTCAGTCCCTTGATCCCCCTCGTAGCTCTCCCTTGGACTGTCTCCAGTAGGTCCCTGTCTCTCTGGAACTGGGGAGCCCCAAACTGGACACAGGATTCCCGGTGTGGTCTCACCAGGGCAGAGTCTAGACACCTGCTGGACACACTTTTCTTGATGCCCCCCAGGATCCCAGTGGCCTCTTGGCCACAACGGCACGGTGCTGTCCCAGGGACAACTCACTGCCCACGGGGACTTCAAGGTCTTTCTCGGCTGCTTTCCAGTAATTGCAAGTAGCTGCTCTTAGTGGCAGGACACAGCAGTGTGTTTTTCTCTGTTCCAAGAGTGGCAGCAAGGTCTGTAACCCTGGTGTACTCTGTATTCACGATCGCTACCGTGTTTGTGTGATGAACTTGCAAGGTATGTTGTGCGAAGGGTCATAGTCTGAAGGGAAGGCTGTCTGTGTCCTAGTTGCCTTTTGGGAAGAGGAGTGTGACATTTTACGAGGAAAATTACTGATGGCGAGTTGCGGGAGCCCTTGGTGGGTTTGCCAGTAAGCCTGTTTCAGCAGGGATGTTGCAGCATTGCATTCAGAAAGATGTTAGAAGGCTACGCCTTGAGATGATTGTTGAAGCTGAGGTTTTTAGTAAAGCCCTAGTGGAATCATAGGATCACAGACTGGTTAAGGTTGGAAGGGACCGTAAAAGACGATCTAGCTCCAAACCCCTGCTGCGGGCGGGGGCAACCCTCCCCCACCAGCCCAGGTTGCTCCAAGCCCCGTCCAACCTGGCCTTGGGCACTTCTAGGGAGGGGGCATCCACAGCCTCCTTGGGCATCCTGGGCCAGTGCTTCACCACTCTCATGGTGAAGAATTTCTTCCTAAGATCTAGATGTATGTATGTACGCACTAAGTGAACTGCTAGTGGGAGCTCTACATGGTGGAAACTTCTAGGTATTGATCAAGAAAACATAATCAGAGCTCATGTTTTGGGGTTTTTTTTAATAAAAAAAAAAAAATTAACCTGGTGTGTTAATGTTTTCTAACCTAGTAATAACTTTTTTAGAATTAACTAATCATAGCTTTTTATCTTCAAAGTATTTTCTGGTGAATCTGGGAAATTATGAGCATCTTCCTCTTTAGAGACAGTTGAAAATATCAGTATCTACTGACTAATCTCTCAGTATCCTGGCATCCATCCAGTGTGAAGATTTCCAAGTGTCCCCAGTGCAGTTGGCTCCCTAAGTGGTAAAGAGAGTCATAGCAATGTTGAGGCCTAATTTGTGGTGAGGATTGCATGCTGTAAGGTGTTTTTGTAATTTTTAAAAATTTTTTGGAAGGCTGAACAGCAGGAGGGTGGGGAGGAGGTTTATGTCTTCTCATCTCTCTGCTGTAGTTATTTGGAGACTTCAAAAGTTTCTCATCTTAACTGGCGCTCACACAGTCTTGATTTCCTCACGCTTCTAAAAGTTACCCTTCACCCTCATTTGCAGCGTAAAATGGAAATCCAGGCTTGGTGGCACGTCTGCTGGCTTTGTACAGGCTGGTGCAGGAAGTCCACAGATGTTTCAGAGGTGAGGCTGAGCACAGTCGTGTACTTTTGTGCTAAAAGTGCAACTGTGGATAGTGAAGAAAGCGCGCTTGCTGTAAACAGTATCTTCCAGTTGTCACTCAAGTCTTTTGAGCTTCTTCCCCGCAGTTTTATCCCCAGTCCCCTGTTCAGGTCACAGGGGTGCTGGAAAAACTAAACAAAGGCGATCTCGTGAATAAATCTTCGTAACTCACATAATTATGCTAGTATTGGTTGTGATCAGAAGAGTTTTGTCTGGGCTTTGGGACACTAAGAATGAGTTTACAGTGCCCTGACTGAATTTGCTGTTATCCGTCTGTGTGAGGGAGATGAAGGGGATGTTTCTGGGCTGCCTCCCTTAGTGCTTCACCAAGCACTGATTAAAAGCCTGGGGTGCCTCACAGAGGGGAATTATCTCTAAATCTTCCTCAAATGGGAAAGAGAGCTTTTTTACGGTTAAAGACAAAAAATGTCTAACGGAAGTTGCCCTAAAATATAATACCAAACCTAGGAAGTAGTATTTAGATACTGGCTCCCTGCTGCAGAGCTGTCTATATAAAACAAACGAGGATCTTTTATTTTCGTACATACCCTTTCACAGGGAGTGAGCACGACAGTAGGATTAGCTGCATGATTTTATTGTCTCTTCAGGAAGAGTGCAGAGGTAAACAACTGCAGATGAGCGATTCGCAAAACAGTTCAGTGGTTGCACGCCTCTGGAGATGTTTGCTGTTCGAGAACCGCGTGACAAATTTGACTGACTTCCTATGTTCAAAGATTTAACCGTGAGGAGCATTAAAATGACATCTTAGACAGTGGCTAAAGAGCCCCTCAAAATCCCTTATGTTGTCTTTAAATCGATTAAATCGACTTTTTAAAATCCACAAGCACTCTGGGTTGGCAAATTTGCCCAAGTTATCTATTTAGACTGAATTTCTCCATTTTTGAAGAAACCATAACATGGCTGGCAAACGAGAAGCAAACGTGCCGGTGAAACATGGGAACATGCCTGCTACCCTGTGCTGGGGGTTGAAATGAAGATGCCGCTCTAATCATTGAGGTACTTTTTCTGAGCAGCGGGCAGGAGCTGGTTAATCCAGCCTTCGCAGACGTTCCTGATCCTTTCCTGTCGGATAAGAAATCGAGACAACAGCTGACTCTTGCTCCATTTGCAGTGGTGCTGCTTGCATTTAGGTGTTAAGTGGGCAGGAAAAGAGAAAGAGGAGAATCCTCGACTCCAAAGCTTCATGTCTATGCTTTGCAGGCACAGCTGACGCACAGCACAAGGAGAAGGTTTCACTTCTCACCGAGTAGCCCTCCATACCTAGATGGGGACACCCTCCTAAATCACGTGGAGGGGTGGCTTGTGTGTAATTCTGCGCGGGCAATAAGGTTGGGAGCATTCACCTGAAAAACGTGAATGTGAATTACTTGCCGCTTCTGGAAATCCTGCAGGTTTCACGAATTGTATTTAAATACGTTAGAGATGCAGCATCAACTCGAAGGTTCTCCTAAGCTTGGGCCTGCGCTGGTTAAAATTTATTCGGTGGGGTGTTGTAAAGTGGTGTGGGTATACTGAATAAGGTAGCAGTGCTCTAGAGGGTGTTGGGGTGCTCTTGGCAATGACTGGTGGTTCTCAGCCGCCTTGTGGCACGGAGAACTAGGCTGACGAGTAGTCGGACTTGGATTTTCACGGCATTAAAAACATCAGGATTGATTCTCAGCTGCTGCACGAAAGAAATGTTGCGGACGTTACAGCGAGTGGTATCGCAGATAGAACTGAACGTCGTCACGTTCTGTGCTAAAATAGAAGTGGGTTTCTCTTGTGCTGTTGTGGCTTGCTATTGCTTAGCAACTCCAAAACCTGCGCTGCTTTCCTAGAGATACCAATGTGCGTTTTAAGGAAACTGGGCCTTGGACTTGGCAGCCTGGAGCCTGCAGAGGAGAAGCCACTGCCGTGCAAGTGGAAGGGTCTTCCTCAGGGAGAAGGAGCAGAGCATGGAGGAATTGGGCATACGGATAATCAATGTAGGTGAGAGAGGCCTTTTCTTTTCTGGAAAGCATGTAACAAAAATTAGAGTTTTAAAAAAGATAATGGTGAAGTGCCGCGTGCGCCACAAGAAAGGAATGAGCTCTGATCAAACCTCCCTGAGGTTCTGCTATCAGTCTCGCTTTGGGAGTAAGCAGAACTCGCTGTCGGCGTGAATCGCTTCTCCTTTTTTTTAACTGGCTCAGAAATAATTCTGTATGCGGCAGAAAACGTGTCGTTACGGGGTCTGTGTGGCTTTAGACTGACGAGTAAGAGGCTCCAGCTGGTGTTGAGCACCTCGGGAGCGCTCGGCAGCGTGTGCTGACTCATGGCTTGTTCATCAAAAACGTGTGTTTACGTTTGAGCGCCAATTTCTGCTCAATCGTCTCTTGGATCGGGAAGAGGGGGGAACCTCCCTTCCTGGAAAAGCGGGTCCGCCGAGTTTGGAGCTTTTCCTTGGGGATGCCGGGAGGGGAACGACGAGGCCGGCTTTCTCGTGCTGCGCGCCGACGCTGCTCCGGGCAGATGGGTGGCTTTTTGGGCTTCGTAAAACTTGGCAGATGAGCGAGTGCCTGTAAACAGAGAGAGTGCGATGCGTTTGGGAGGGCGGCTGTTGGTAGGAGATAAGAACACAGTTACTCATGGAAACAGGGCCCTCCTCCTTTCTGAAGACGTGCTGGTGGGTGTTCATAGGACAGATAACTGCTCTGATGCTTTTCATGACCGTAATCCTACAGCAAACAGGGCAGGACCGCAAGGTTTTTACTGAGCGGCTCCACCGCTGGCGGTGCCCCGTGGCTCTGTGTGGCTCCGCGAAAGCCCTTTGACATCCAGCCTGTTACAGAGAGGAGTCTTCTGGCTGGTGAGTGCTCAGGGTGGATGTTCAGAGGAGGGGGCTGTGCCTGATGACACCCTCCCTGGAGCACTCGTATGGCTTAATCTTGGAGATGAGGCAAGAACGCAGCGTGAAGCCCCAAAGTGAATTTCCAAGCCATCGTAAGCATAGCTAAAAAGGAGCCCAAGAAGGCAGAATTACCGTGCCGCAGGCTGCTTGCTTCCCGGCAGTCGATTTTTTGGATTTGGTTCTGCTTCAGCAAGCAGAATTTGATTTCCTCCCCCCAACCTAGTATTTGAATGGCAATGTGTGAATTGCAGTTTCCTAACCAGTGCGAGTGGAGCGGGGACACCATCTGGTTTTCCCTTCTCTGAAAGTTGAATTGAAGTAGCCCCGTGTGAAAGGGGGCTGCTTCTCTTCTGAACCTCCCCCTTGGTTTTGTCTCCTTTGGAAACCGGAGGGGTTGGATGAAGAGTGTTTTGCCTTTCCAGCCGTGGGGCTGAGTGCTTTGTCTACCCCTGCTGGCTCCAACGTTTGGCTGCGTAACAGTTGGATAGCCGGGATGGTGAGAAGCCTCTTACCTGGGTGCTGCTGCCTTGAGGGTTTTGGTCATGTGTATTTTGGTTTTGCTTTGATGCAAGTGCTTAAATGATCTCTCTTAAATGTTCTTGGTTATCGTGAAGACTATTAGAAAAGATTTTCAGCCTTTTCCTCCTTCCCTCCTCCTGCATCAGCTTTTTTGTCAGCAAAACCTGTTGCCTCCTGTGCACGTGCCTGGTTCAGAGCCTGGGTGACGAACAGCTCCTTTAAAAGAAAATTTCGCTATTTATTCTTTTACTTTGTGCTCCAAGTGGCAACGTTGTATCCCAGGAGTTGTTCTGCCTGATGCTCTTTTGGTTGAAGAAGAGGTGCTCTGGTTACTGCTGGAGCTTGGGAGGGGTTTTGAACACTGAGATTCCCAGGGGGTTGGGAGGAGAGGGCTTCTGGGCTGTGGTGCCCTGGGCCAAACCAGGTGGGCAGTGGCCCAGTTGTGGCAGCTCCGTTTCCCACGTCGTTCTGGGAGCAGTGGTCTTGCCCTGGCCACTCCTGCCTGGTGCAGGCTGGGAGGAAAGCGAGCGTACGGCCGAGGTACGGGCTGGTGCTTGTGGCGAGCAGCGCGTCTGCTTTCTGCGGGATGCCCCAAAGTGGATTAAGAAGCGTTCCAGGCCTCCTTGGGATTCAGTGAAAGCTGCTCATCGGCCTTATTTGGGCACAAGGAGCTCCTCTCTTTCTCTCTTTCTGCATTCTTTGGGAAATACTATTTTTAAAATGCGACTGTCCATGTTAGCACGGTCCTCACTGTATATCCCAGCTGTTGGTCAGCTTCACATTGTAAGAATTCCTATTATTTTAGTAGAAGGCTTATTGTTAGCTCTGTTCCTTAATACTTTGTTGTTTTGGTTTTTAAATAGTGACTCTGACTATGGGAGAAGCAGCCAGCAGCAGGTCTTCTGAGCTTTGACTCTCATGTTCATCGTGAGCTTCTAACCTGATGAATCAAGCGCTCTGGGTAGAAAAGCAATTTCGGGTAAGTAAATTAATTTCGTATTTTCAAGCACGTGCTTTGGAATGATGTCGTCTTTTCAATGCTTTGTTTACTATAAACTGACATTAAAAGTGACCTGGATTTGGGTGAGTTCTTCTTTGTATGGCCTAAATCCCCATTTTGCTATGGATTACTCATTTTTTTTTCCACGTGTGCCCAAGGTAGCGACCAGTGCTCGCAGCACTTGGTGGTTCTCACTTGTGTCTTTGCATCGTCCAACTTGCTGTGCGTTGTTGTTTCTTTTGGCACCTATACTGGCAGGTTTCTTTAAGTGAGGCTTTCATTTAAAACCGTAGCTTAGGGGAGAATGTGATGGTTCTCTCCATTTTCTATTAGCTTAGACATTGCTTGTGCCAGCTGGGCACTCTCTTCAAGAAAAAAAAAGATCCAACTCCAGTGCTAAATTATACAATCTCAAGAACAGGCAACTGAAAGATCATGTAGTTTGGTTCCTTTTCCCTGCCTCTAGGTAAAGATAACTGAGAACAAAACCTGAGAAGACGTAGGTTATGAATAAATGCTCCAAAACCCCCTACTTGTAAGGAAATCTTTGCCCTTCTGGCTGCTGAAACTGGAGCGATACATTGGGGAGACAACCAGAGCCGGAGCACCTGGTTTCCATTCCCAGTTCTGGCTTGGACAGAGCTGAATGACCGGGAAAGAGAAAAGAAACGGGGTGTGTGCCCCTCCTGCTGCTTGTTATGTTTTTTGGCTTTTAATAATGCTTTGAAGCTGTGCGAGGGTTTGCTGGAAGGCGTCTTTTAAGAGTTTCGTGGTTTTGTTGGGTTTGATCTGTGCTGGAAAGCTCCGCGATTGATTTACGAGCGAGAGGGGGAGGTATTGTCAGAACCTGAAAAGTGGGGAGCTGTTGGGTGTAGAGATTTTGAGAGAGAATGCGTTTTTCAAACTGATGGCTGTGTGTAACCGGAGTGACTAGCACATTGAGTGAACCAAGTCTGTTGTGCCTCCCGTTCTCAGCTGGGGAAGCCGCTTTCGTTTTCTCAAAATGATCTTGAATTAGTAGCAAGATGGAATTGGTTCTGAGAGGCTGTGGTGAGGGACAGAGTGAAGAGCAGCTTGCCCTTGTGATGTTTTTCCTAATACAGTTGTAAGTCTTCCTGGGGGTGCCCTGAGCACGTTTTCTTTTTGGGAAAGCTGGTTTTAGCCCCTTTTCTATAGATGTTACAGTGCTGCATGCCTCTAAATCTGAAGTGTTGTACAGTTAGGATGTGAAGTACACAGGGACTGTAAGAAGTACCATCAGACATCAGAAGTAATGAGAAAAGTCCTGTGACTAAACCTCGATGCTGCTGAAATTGAGGGAGCTGATTTTTTTGTGTGCATCGCACATAAAAGGGAATTATTAGGTTTTAATTTTGCAGTCGCTGCTTTGTGAAAGCTTGCGTCTATGTGATCGTCGTTTTGGACAAACCTTAATATCTAGTTTTCATCAGTCGTGAAAAATTCCTATTTCCCACAGCCTCCTTCAGCTGTGTAAAGAGTGGAAGACACTTGTACCTGCGGGAGACACTTTTACCAGCTCATGTCACTGTCTTGATTGGCCTGATACACAGTAATGTAGGAGTCTCTTACTTAAAGTTTACTGGAGGTTTGGTAGGGGTTGAACATCAATGGGTAGAGTGAAAGAGGTGTAAGGCTGCTTGGTTCTGCCTTAAAGGAAAAAGATTCAAACCAAATACTGTTGACTATGTGACATATCTTGTCATTTATGTGAAAATATTACTTGCAGATGCCTGGGTATCTGGGACTTGTGTATTTTGGGGGGTACTTGGCAACGTATGCTCCAAACTTGTAGGGTCACAGAGCATGGAAGATTCGTTGATGAAATCTGGGGGTGTAATACAGTAGAATATCAAGATGCTGCTGTCTCTTCAGTGACTTTTTTTTTCTTGGTGTTTATTTTTTTTAACCAAAAGGAAAACATCCTTTTCCTCAATTGTTAGCTTTACAGAACTCAAGCCTTAAAATAATCCAGGAAGCCTTTTGTTATATAAATACACTCATCCTCCTGTTTGACGCTATACGTGCTTGATATAGCTGCCTGCTGCATTGTCTTTCAAATTTAAAACTTTGGTGGCTACGAAGGAGAAACTTGCTGTTACTTTTATATAGCATTTAATGGTTCTGACCGTGGCAGCTCTCTGGACTCAGAAAGCAAAGCAAACACACCGATCCCTGTATAATGACAGCGTAACAGTGACTGTTTAAAGCAGAAAATGCAGTGTAAAGCAGAGGGGTATGGCTGAAACTCGGTTTCTGTCTCTCTTCATGATTTTTATTTAAGCTGTTTTGCTGTCAGGTAGGCTTATACCTAGCAAATTTAACTTCCTGGGAGCAGCGCCTCAGCGCATGTCGTGTCTTTTGAAAATATTTTTGATTAAGTTGCTCTTTCAGAAATAAAAATATGTACAAATACAGCAAGGGCTTGGAATGGTTAAAATTAAATTCCATGGTAGTTGAACAGGCACGGGGAGATTTTCAGCCATCAGATTTCCTAATTGAATGGGCAACAGTTGGCTAGAGCAGATGTTTAAAAAAAAACCAAAACAAAACGACAACAAACTCGAACTGAAACTCCAGCCTGCTCCTGGTTTTATCCCCGTGCTCTGGGCATCCTTCTCTGCTCCCGTTTGACTCCCTTGCCAGCTTCCCCCCGACTTCCTCCAGACGCCCAGGAGCGGCACGTGTCAAACCTGTCCCACAGGAGTAGGAATGGCAAGTGGATGTTGCAGGATCTGCCTTGGGTGTTTTGGGACAAACGCAAAGTCAGGAAAGGACCCTGAAAGATCATCCAGTCCAACCCCCTGCCAGAGCAGAATCACACAGAGCAGTCACACAGGAACGCGTCCAGATGGGTTTGAAAGTCTCCAGAGCAGGAGACTCCACACTCTCCCAGGGCAGCCTGGGCCAGGGCTCTGCCACCCAAGAAGATTTTTCTGATATTTTCGTGGAACCTCCTGTGCTCCAGCTTGCACCCGTTGCCCCTTGTCCTGTCCCTGGACACCACTGAGAAGAGTCGGGCTCCGTCCTCCTGGTACTCACCGTTTCCATATTTATAAACATTAATGAGGTCTCTTTTCTTCTCCAAGCTGCAGAGCCCCAGCTCCTTCAGCCTTTCCTCCACAGGGAGATGTTCCATCCCTCCATCATCCCTGGGGCTGCGCTGGGCTCTCTCCAGCAGTTCCCTGTCCCTCTGGAGCTGAGGGGCCAGAACTGGACACAACATTCCAGATGTGGCCTCCCCAGGGGCAGGAGAACCTCTCACGACCTACTGGCTACTGCCCTTCTAACCCACCCCAGGATGCCATTATCCTTCTTGGCCACGAGGGCACTGCTGGCTCATGGCCATCCTGCTGCCCACCAGCACCCCCAGGGCCCTTTCCCCTGCGCTGCTCTCCAGCAGGTCAGTCCCAGCCTGTGCTGGCACACGGGGCTGTTCTTTCCCAGGTGCAAAACTCTGCACTTGACCTTGTGTTGATCCCCTGACAGTGCCCGGATCCCAGGCCATGGACTGATGTGCTGCTGCTGCTGCCTCCTCCCGTGTTCACGGAGCAATTGTGTGCCAGGAGACGAGCGAGGAGTCCAAGGGGAGCAGTAACATCTTAGGCATTACCCAAACCTGAAGATGGAACTGAATTTGGGAGCAGGTATTGCCTGTTCCCTGTGCCAGGTTTGGCTGTGGTAGGTTTTCTGGCCATTGCTGCTTATGTAACAGCTTGGCTGGTTCTTGGTAAGCGAATAGCAGGTCGCTGTTGATAATTTCACTCTCATCTCCTAATTCATTTGCCCTGGCGTAGCTGCTCCTCTGTTTCTTGGAAAAGGCAAGGATGTGCTGGCAGGAAGTGGCTGCAGTTAATGCAGATGGGCTGTACCTGCTGATGACTAACCCTTAGTGCAAAGAGGGAACCTTCCTTCTCTGGATTTGTCAGCTGGGTTAGCAAATGACTGTTCCTTTGTCCTGAGGCTGGTTCTGACTTACTTTTGAGCTTGATTCATACCTTACGGTCCCAAGCAGTAGGATTTCCCATCAGGGTGTTGCTCACCTCTTCTCGTATGTGTTCGGTGAGCAAACGGGTTTTCTCTCTTGCTTTGCATCCTCTTTGCTTGTGCCTTTTGTTGTTTGTTTTTTTTCCCTTTTTTTCCTTTGGCTTAATCTCTGCTACTTGGCTCTTGTGTACGTGAGGTTTCAGTTAGGTTTTGATGGCTGGTGCCATCCCAGCTCCTTTCAAGTGTCACATCATCTACCTGGGACGTCTGGGGATGGGACAAAAATACAGAAACCAGCAGGGTCCTGCACTCAGGTTCAAGTGCTTGAAGAGCGAACGTAAATACACTTAGTCTTTATCTGAAAGGTGCTGTTTTGAAGTAGGGTGGGGCTCCTTTGCAACCCTTTTCAGTCCCTTTGAAGGCTGAGCAGCTGATGTTAAACCCAGGGCTGCTGTGCACCGCTGTGCCCAGAGATCTTAGCGTGCGGTTAAAACATCAACTATTACATTGAAGCACAAATACTGTTTTGTACTGAAGTTACGCTGGAACCAGTTCAAAATGTCTTGTTTATTGTTTTCACGAGGGGAATGCCGTCTTGCTGATCTCTAAGCACCTTTTGCTCTCCCGTTTGCATCTGGTTGCTTTGCATTCAGCAAACCCATATTCAGACGCCACCGAAGCGTTTAATGAGTCTGGGCATCCTCTTAGCCTGCAGCCCAGGAGACACAGGCTCTGCTGGTGATACTTGTGGTTTGTGGGCCTTTTGGGAAGCTGCATTAATCGATTGTTTTCCTCTGTCTTCAGTCGTTAGGTGGATCCACCAGGCTGCGTTCCCATATTGAATGAGACCCTATTAAATAGCTCTCTCTTACTGGATAAGTATCGACTAGTTCATTCATTATTTTAATGACAGACGTAGCTGTTTAGAATTACTCCGTGGTTTTGCAGTTTGGTTATTCCACAGATGACCGAGATTGTTGCACGAGATGTTTCATTTCATTTGTTAAACGTTTTTCTCTGTTCTCATAGCTTTGTTTTCAAGATGTGTTAAAACAGAGAGTTTTTTTTCTGGGCCTCTGTTCACACTTCTGCTGCTGTCCCCATTTTCAGTGAATACTTGAAAGGCTGTCAGCAACTGTTGTGACAGATTTCCATGTAGTACTTAGGAAGACAAAGTGTTATATCTGATGCATTTTGCTCCATGGTGATAAATACCTAGTAAAGGATGGGAAGGATATGTGGTATTAAACTGCCGAGGGATTTTATAGTCCCAGCAGTGGGTGTCTCCTCCCGACTGTTCAAATCATGTGTGCATCCAAACTACATCTAAGTAGAATCATAGAATAGAATCATAGAATAGTTTCAGCTGGAAGAGACCTTGAAGATCATCAAGCCCAGCCTTTGTCCCAGCCCTACCAACCTACTAAACCGTGTCCCCGAGTGCAACATCCACCCGTCTCTTAAACACTTCCAGGGACGGGAACTCAACCCCCTCCCTGGGCAGCCTGTGCCAACGGCCGACAGCCCTTGCCCGGGCCAGCCTGTGCCAACGGCCGACAGCCCTTGCAGTAAAGAAATTCTTCCTCATATCCAACCTGAACCTACCTCAGCACAATTTAAATCCATTTCCCCTCGTCC
>NW_009711350.1:0-5558 GCF_000703405.1 Apaloderma vittatum
ACTGCCCACAGGCCTCCAACTCGACTCTGTGTTGGTGATCACAACCCTCTGAACTCCGTTGCTGAGCCATTTCGCAATTTACCTCACGGTCCAATCATCTATCCCGTATTCCTTGAGTTTACCTACGAGAATGTTATGGAGGACAGTACTGAAAGCCTTACTGAAGTCAAGGTGTATGACATCCACTGCTCTCCCTTCATCAACCCATTTGGTCACAGCTTCATAGAAGGATATCAGGCTAGTCAGACAAGAAGTAGTAAACGGCGTGGTGCTGCAGTTTTTGTAACAGTCACATCATATTTGCTTATCTAACCAGAGATGTGAAATTTATGTATACCAGATAAAGAAATAAGATAGAGA
Source organism: Apaloderma vittatum (assembly GCF_000703405.1). NCBI lineage: Eukaryota > Metazoa > Chordata > Aves > Trogoniformes > Trogonidae > Apaloderma > Apaloderma vittatum. Next base: position 361 of record NW_009711350.1, read on the forward strand.
ACAGGTATGGGCATGGTAGAAGAGAAAGAAATTATTTTCAGATAAGTCACTTGTTTTTCAGATAATGGGACAGTTTAAGAAGAGAAAGGTTTTACACCTGTAAAAGAATCAGAGTGAAAACTCCCCATTTCCTCTGCACTACTTTTCTACTCATTCTTTTCTAGCCCTGCAATCCAAACTTTTATTGAGGACACATCTAGTTTCCTGACTTATTTCCATATAAAGAGGGAAAAGCCTCTAATGTCAATACAACTGAGAGAGTTTTTTACCTGTGTAACATACATTTAATTAAAACCACAAAACATGGCTATTACAGTGAGTCTTAAAGGACAAGAATACCTGTAAACTGTTCCTGGTGTTGGAGGTGGTGTAAAACAATTACCCATGGTTCAGTCTGAGTTTGAAGAGAAATCACCTCATTAAGAAAATTACTAGAAACACATCTCCCTAAGTGTTAGCAGTGTTTTCATTCCTTCCAATTGCTAACTCAACCAGTTTTTTTTCTCACACAGTTAATATTGTGTCAGCAAGGCAAAGAAATAGAGTTTTTAAAGAAATCTTAAGAAGTTAGAAGTAAAGTCATATATGAAACCTGAAAACGCACCTACTTCCAGATTTTACTGACCTGCAACAGTGGATTATGGAGCAAGAGAAATGGCCCATTGCGTATTTATTTTTGTTAAGGATATTGCACAAAATTATTGAAACAATGAGAATTGCTAATTTGCCTTCCAGGTCCTCAGTGATGTCATAATGCCATTAAAAATATTTATTTCCAAATTGTTAAAAAATTTCATTTCAGGACACTTTTGTATTGTAAGTTATGCTTTGCTTTTGTTCCTTCTAAGCAATACAGAGACCCACAAGCTGAGTTTTGAAGTACTTTTACCCAGCCACTTAAAATGAGATGACTAATACCATCCAACATGTAGTCTCCCATGGACAGACCATGCTTCACTATCTCTTATGACAGCAAAGGAACTCCAGCAAGATATCTGGTTCCAATTGCTGTGTTTTATGACTTGTCAGAAAAGCTCTGTTTCTTAACAGGTTATTCCTCAGATCCTTTCCTCAAATAAGTGGGTTAGATGCAAACCAGCTTCCAATCTTTAAGCCTTTCCAAAGCCTTAGTTAAAGAGCTGTCAGAGGAAGCAATCAATCACCCAAGCTGAAACTGAGAGGATACATCTTCACAGATGAGAAATCATCCTACTGCTTCACTTAGGAAGAGTTGCAGACAAAGTCTCCAAATTATTCCTACTTCAGTGTTTGCATGTCTAAGGATAATGCCAACTCTAGATTTCCTCTGTAAAGATGTTAAGTATTAGGTTGGTCTTCTGTGCTTGGCCATACCTCAAAGCAAATACTAATCTATTCACAGTACTTTTATTAAACCACCTATAGAGTTATCATTCTCTTTTTTTAATCATGGTATTATTTTTGTCTTGCATTTTTGTGTTCTTTGAGAGGATACGTAGCATATTAACTGATAGGATCCCAGTAGAAACATGTGCATGATCAGCATTAAATGTTACAAACACTGTATTAGATAAAATGTTAGCTATGTGGGTGAAAAAAAAAGAAAAAAAAAGCCAAGTATCTCGTTCTTTGTTGCAGTTATATTGATTTCAGTTTGTATGTAGAATAGTCAGCGTACTCTAAAATACAACTGTTGCCAGTGTCTTCATGGAGGTCAATGTCAAATCTGACTTCAGCAGTGGTAACACTTTGCCTAAATACTTCAATATACAGATTGGAAATATGACTTTTTCTTTTAAGGAAATCCTACACATCCATTATTGCTATCTGATTAATGAAACTCCCATCACCCTGGAAGAGAGCCCCAGTACTATTTCCCATGTTTGCTAGAGGCTTATTGAAGTAGACTTTGAAGTGGCTAAAGAATCATAGAATGGCCTAAGATGGAAGGGACCTTAGAGATCATTTCAATCCAGCCTCCCTGCCTCCAGGGACACCACCTCTCGACTAGATCAGGCAACACACGGGGACCGAATGGGAATCGAACCCGTGACCTTAGCGTTGTTAGCGCTATGCTCAGCTGACTGAGCTAACCGGCCCCCAAATCACAGAAGCATAGAATGTCTTAGGTTGGAAGGGACCTTGGAGATTACCTAATCCAACCTCCCTGCCCTGGGCAGGGGTGCCCTTAACTAGACCAGGTTGCTCAAGGCCTCATCCAATCTGGCCTTGAACATCTCCAGAGAGGGGGCAGCCACAAACTCTCTGGGCAATTTATTCCAGAGTCTTGCCACCCTCGCACTGAAGAATTCCTTCCTAATGTCCAATCTAAATCTATTCTTCTTCAATTTAAACCCATTTCCCCTTGTCCTGTCACTGGACACTTGTAAAAAGTCCCTCTCCAGCCTTCCTGTAGGTTCCTTTCAGGTGTTGGAAGGCAGTTTTAAGGTCGCCCCAGATGTGGACATAGAGCCATTGACCTAAACTCTTTGAGTGCGACCCAGAGTCTTGTCTTCTCCAGAATGAACAATCCCAGCTTCCTCAGCCTGTTCTCATAGCAGAGGTTCTCCAGCCCCTGGATCATCTTTGTGGCCTTCCTCTGAAATCGTTCCAACAGATGCACGTCCCTCTTATGGTGGGGACACCAGAACTAGACACAGTAAATGATATGGGGGTCTCACAAGAGCAAAGGGGGAGAATCACCTCTCTTAATCTGCTGGCCACACTCCTCTTGACATATCCCAGGATGTGCTTGGCCTTCTGGGCTGCATGAGCGCACTGCTGGCTCGTGTTGAGCCTCTCGTCTATCAACATCCCCAAGTCCTACTCTTCAGGGCTACTCTCTACCCACTCTGTGCCCAGTTTGTGTTTGTGTCTAGGATTGGCCCAACACAGGTGCAGGACCTTGCATTTTGACTTGTTGAAGCTCATGCAGTTTGCACTGGCCCATTTCTCAACCCTGTCAAGGTCCCTCTGGATAACATCCCTTCCCTCAAGGGAGTCCACGGCACCACACAGCTTGGTGTCGTTGGCAAACTTGCTGAGTGTGTACTTGATGCCATTGTTCGTATTGCTGACAAAGATGTTGAACAGCACTGGACCCAGAACAGATCTCTGAGGAACACCACTTGTCACTGGTCTCCACGTGGACATAGAGCCATTGACCTAAACTCTTTGAGTGCGACCCTCAAGAACATGCCTTGTTTCAAGTTAGGATGTCAATATTCAAAGCCTCTTTTTCCTGGAATGGAAATTTTGAGAAAGAGGCTCCAAGGGGCAGATGAGATGCGAGCAGAATGAAATGTAAGAATGAAGAGATGACAAAAAAAAAAAAAGTAGAGCTTCATTTTCCTTAGTTCAGAAAAGTTTGACTTCCTTCCCATCTTCCTTGCAGTGTTATTCTGTGTTTTATTAGGTGGTGCATGTCAAACAAGGAGTTCCTCATCAGGTACTCATTCCAGTAAAACTACTGTCAGATGAGGACAACTGGGAATGTAATGAGAGCTGATTTCACTGAAGCAATTCCCTGTATGGACAATAATGGAGTTTCTATATTATAAGAAGGTAAACGAAGAAGAACAAAGCTTCAAAGACACCAAGTTAATTAGGAATTTTACCACTTGACAGCACTGATTCTGTGAAATCAGTCCTCTTACTTTTCCCTTTACAATGTAGACAACTTGCATGCTTTATTGAAATATATGTAGAAGTGTTCCAGTGATTGTTTATGGGTATATTTATGGTACATCAGGCACTTTGATGAAATTGATGAAATTACATTAAATAGTATTAAGAGAAGATAGTATAGTGTAACACAATTAGGACATTATAATAATGGACCATGGCAGTGATGGTAAAAAGAAGTGATTTAATATAAATGAACAAATGTTCATTTCTAAGATGCAGTAAACAAGAAAATAAAGCTAGGAAAATTAATAAGGAAGTAGATGGATTATATTGAAACACTAGTTTTTAAGAATTGTTTTTGCAAAGATAAGAGGCTCATTTCCACTCGATCTTCTTATTTCCCCAAGCTGAAGAAACCAGTAGTATGAAAGAGATAAGAGGCTGCTTTTATTTTTATTTTTTTAACTAAAAATATGACACTGATATTTAATCTACCTCCACCTGCAGGTAACACTGCACCAAAGCAAAGTTTTGATTACATTGTGACCTGTTAGAAAAGCAGTATCTGAGGTTATGGCTGTAACAGTGGGATCAAAGCAAAGAAAAATCCCCCTAATACACACAAAGGACATATAAGTTTCCCAGTGTCATGTGTTTCACTCCAGAAACCTTCTCGTACTGGACCCTATTCCTTTTTATCTCACTACTTTATACCTATACTACATACCCCTACATCTGTGGCAAACGCCCTAAATTTTCTTCATAGGCAGTGGAAAAAGAAAAGCAGTTTCATGCTGAAATCCATGGGAATATTTTTAGATGTGCACCTGGGAAAGGAGGTAGAACCACTCCAAAAAGAAAATCTAGACAATTGCCTTATTTGGTTAGATAAATTCGTCTTTGGGGTTTGAAATGGGACACAGTATCACAGTTAATTAAACTGCCATCTCGGAGAATTTAGTTTCATTAGCTTAACAGTGTTGCATAGACATCTGTAGCAGACCAGGGGATAGAAGCTGGTTCTGATAGAAGCTGGCTTTTAGATCTCCAATTTTTTAGAAAGATACCTTCAGGTTATCTACAGTGAGAAGAGAATATTTGGTAGAAGCACATTTTGCCAGTATAAAATAGGGTGTTATAGGAGATCTCTACTATTCTGCTCTCATTTCATACTTCCATGCTGGACATTATAAAGCATTATTCTTCAGATGTAGCATATTAGATGTCTTTCCATATGTAAGAAGCAATTAATTATTTTTAAAAGACACCAAATAGGGATGAAGCTGCCACGCAAATCTCAAAAAAACCAGGAACATGCAGAATTTAGGGAACCACTTCCTAACCATTCTCTCATATGTAAATGTTTTGTTTCTTCTGACAATGACATATCCTGCCATGTCATAGGAAGCTTCATTCTGCTTCCAACAGGTAAGGATGTGCATTATACACCACATTAATCTCTCTTACTGTATAAAGCCAACTCTTAATTACCTCTTTAGCACAGTTGCTAAAGATTCAAAATTGATAGGCATGTACAAGTGAAGTTCATAGTGGGCATGTAAGGAAAATAAAATAAAATAAAATAAAATAAA
>NW_009711351.1:0-2583 GCF_000703405.1 Apaloderma vittatum
ATAAAATATATATATAAAAATATGTAAAAGCCAACATACCATGCTTTTGATCGTCAGCCAGGTCCACTTCTGGCTCCTACACATGCAGGAAGACAGCTTTAGTTGAAAAAATAGGCATTGCTATAATATACAGCTATTCAAAAATATTCAGGTAGAAGCTACTTAAACAAGTAAGTTACAAAGAAAGTATGGAAAAAGGTTCTATAATTTGCAACACAAACAGACCGTTTCCATATCTGGCATTTCTGGCAGTGGCAGCGCTGCTTCCACCACAAACTGGTCATCGTCATCATCAGAAATCTGCTGGTCTGTGATCACGTTTGAGACTGTTTTACCACTGCCACTCCTGTAAGAGACACAGTGAAAATGCAAGCTTATTAACATCTGTCCAAACCTCTTAAGATCTATCCAGAGCAGAAGAGACAGATGTACCCTCCCTCCCATAAAACAAAGCAGCACCAGCTAAAAGCACAACAAATACCATCACTTCCAGTCACTGTCCAACTCCAAAAACATCAGTTATCCGTCCTTCTCTCACAAAAGGACGGGCATTTTCCTTTTAAACACTTGACTTCAGTGACTGGCACTTATCAGAGATCAATTAAGCCATTTTGTCCATCGTTTCGAACTGTTTTTTCAGGCTTTTATGAATATGGGATACTCACTGCATGTTTTACAGATATCTTCTAGTGGTAGTTTAGATTAATGTTCTAGGGTTATCCACTCCAGAATTCTCAAAAGCAAAAAAATTAAATTATGTTTTTGAACTGCCAGATGTGACTGCCGACCATAACTTTTAGGTAATACGCTGGATTTGCAGAAACAATAAAACAAATAAATCAGGCTGGATTTTTCCCGTCTGAAACAACGAGCAGTGAGGTGGCTCCATCCCAAAGCCGTTCAGCAGCAGCTGAGGCACAGGAGATGCGAGAACAGCGTGGCACAAGAGCTAGAAACATCTGCTCTTCACCTCCTGCATTCCTTACCTTTCTGGAAGTGAGACCTCTGTGCTTTCTTGACGTTTTACTCGAGGCGGTGCTGGTCTCGCACTGCTAGGACGGGGAATACGTCTGCAATAACAAAGAGGCTTTTTCATTTGTACTATAGAAGGAAGCCTCAAGCAGCCTCCAGAGGAATGGACATGCATACATACAAAAGCTGAGTAAATTAGGCAATGCACAACAAAACTGAAAACATGCCCAATACACAATCCAATACTGTGATACTTGCTATCCTAGTAGGAGCCTAAAGAAATCTAGAAAATATGTCCTAAACCAAAAAAACCCTATAGTTCTGTGTAAAAATCATCTCTTTATTTATCTCACTAAAAAAATAACCTGCACAGAGCACAGCTATTTACCATTAACAGCACACACCGCAATATAAATGTAAAAAAACCTAAAAGTGATGCAATTACAGAAGCCTTCATCGGGCAAAGAAAAAGTAAACTGGGATTTCAAAGAAAAGTTCATCTTATCTGTAACACCATCCTTATGAAATGCATGTATGCAATGCAATGTTCTTCTCACTAGACTCTCCACATCTCCCTCATATTTTAATAAGATCACATTGGAGCACTTTATGGATTAAGAAAATAAATCTGAAACACTTTGCAATGTTAAAGTTTCCTTTGTAGGAGGAAATGAAAGTGAGTAAAGAGAAACCATACGTGGAGTAACATTTATTGTTTAGTACCACTACTAGAAACATATTGCTCCAAGTTTCCTTGCTGTTTTCAAAGGGACTGGCTGTATTACCTCCAGACACATCATATTCAAACAAAATAAAAAATAGGAACAAACCTTTGGACAGGCTGAGGTGGAAGGTCATTAGGTACGTCACCGTTTTCAGATACTGCAGGCTTTTCAGGAGCCACATTCTCCACTTCTTCTATTAAATAGAACAAACATACAAATTTGGCTTAGCTGGCAAGGCACACCTAACTTTTCTTACAACAGTACTTTGAATCTTATCAGCGCCATGCTTGAATGTGTGCTCATGAAATACATCACATGACAAAGGTTTTAAATTAGAAATAAAATTCTATGAGCTTATATAGAAGTTAAATATCTTGTGAACTTCCAGATTTTACAAATCTCAAAGCATTCACAATTCAAAAAGGATACTGAAAAAACATTCAAGTCTTAATTATTTTTTTTAATATTGTTAAATTCCTGCACCTACGAAAATTACATCATCTCACTCCATTCTTCCATAGTTGCATGGTAACTTCTACAATATTTCAAGTTGCTCATTATACAAAATCATAAGAGGAAAAAAAGGTACTTAACAGAAATACTCTCTAAGCTGTTTATTGCTTTTTAAAAAAAAACAAAAGAAACAAACAACCCACACCTTTCTTTTATTTACCTTAACTTCTTATTTTCCTCTACTGGTATTCTTAGCTGACCCATATTTGAGCAGGGGTTGGACTGTCTGACCTTCATTTGTCCGTCCCTGTCAACATCACGGATTCTATGATCGGAGGATGAGGGCTTCTGTAATCCCACCACAGTTATGGTTCCATAAGGCTGACTCCATTGGCAACTTAAATTGGACAGAACCAGTTTAAACAATCTTTCC
>NW_009711351.1:2614-15937 GCF_000703405.1 Apaloderma vittatum
CCCCCTGACTTAACTCTGACCATCCCAGCGCAGTTAACGGCATGAGCTCAAATTTGCCAAGCTCAGGTTAGACCATTCTCTGTAGCAGCAAAGGACAAGATGACATCTTTGCCTTGACGATCTAACTGCGCAGCATTACGGACATCATCCACCACTTTCTGCTTTAGTGTTTCCATAAACAATCCTGGTAGCTAAAAAGCATTCAATGCTCTTGGATTCCATCTAGAAAGGTTGCTCAGATGAATCACATCGGTAAGTATTTCTTCCATGTAATGCCACACACAGAAAGGGCTCCTCTAACACTATTGTCCACTTCAGTGGCTTTCTGTTCTGAAGTAACCAACAAATAACACCACCGAAAGGAAAAAGGCCAAGGCAGCTGGGCTTTTACCAGCTCAAATTTAGGCAAATTTAGGCAATGGCCGGTGTCCACTGATGAGGACTCCATCTGACCTCCCACTTTTGATCCGGATCCTGAGTTCCCGAACCCAGCTCCCTGTATCCAGCTCCCGCCGCCGCTGAGCCTGGGGACGCCCCAGTGCCTCCTGCTCTGCAGCACCAGTGGGGATTGATATCAGGAGAGGGAGTCGGGTTTGGTATCGGGCTACTATCTACAGTTGTATACAGTTCTTTACTTTTATCATTCCACCATTATTTCTATTGTTTCATTGAAGCTGTTCTAGTTTTTCTTCTCTAACCCGAAAGTCTCTCTGCCTCATTCCCTTTTCCTTCCCATTTTGGGGGGGGAGAGGGGGTTAGAGAGCATCTGTCCGCGTTAGTGGCCGGCCCAGCCCTAACCCATGACAGAACCCAAGAATCTTTCCCGGGATCTACTGCACTTTCCTAATGGGCTTATGCACAGTCTCCAAACAGCCATTTCAGAGGTAGGACCTTCTCATTTAAACCTACTTACACACATTGCATTTTTATACAGTATATTAATTCTCCATATGGTCCAGCAGAGAACGTAAGGGAGATACATAAGTACACTTAACAACCATAAGGACTATGTTAAGTTTTCCCTCAGTCTTACTGGTACAGGAACAACCACTGAGCACCAACCAATCCTATGGTCACTGGGACATGAGCTGGAGCGGTCCTTACATTAAGAGTAAGCCTGAGTCAGAAAGTTATGTTCTGTTGCTGGCTGTACCACGAGCTCCTTGCACTTCCCTGGGCAAACAGAGAAGTGTTTTATTTATTAAAAAACACCATAATTTTCTTTTTAGAAGTTTTTAACTATCATCGGTATGTTCAGTGCTCATCTTTTGTCACTATAATGTTCCCAAGTCACCGGCAAATTTACCCAGAAATAACAAATATGTTGATTTTTTTGGAGAAGTAACATAAACTCTTTAAGAATAATGTGAGCAAGTTAGACATAAAGCACACAACAAGAATTTCTTCAGCCAGCTTCTTACTTGGGAACTACTACCAGGGCTGGGAGAACAGGAGCAAACACATTAGGGAGTGTTTCCAACAAACTCACACTTCTGTGCTAAAGACATCTATGTTCTGGTCACTAAAACAAATACACTCAACAGAAATGAAACTTTTCTAAAAAGTTAAAGGGCAGTGGAGGATCAAAATGGTTGTCTTGATAGAATATCTGAGTAGACACTCCTGGAAGTTAAATGAGACATGTAAAAGGCAGATTGTAACAATCTGTACAACAGATTTGAGAGGAAAATGCCAATCTACTTTGAACTAGTAAAGCACAAGAACTGCTCACCTCTCCAAGTAAGTTTACACAGTCCAGAAATATAAAAATTAAAAGTCCAGAAGAAATGCAGCAGCAGTTCACAGACTGTAATAACTTCTTTTAAGTAGCTCCAAGTACCCCCTAAACCCTTGAAAAGATTGGGGAAGAACTCTCTTTAGCTCTTCTCTGACTAACCTACTCCACAGATAGGTTTGGAGTTGCAGAAGGGCAGCGGTTAGACTTCCAGTTTCCATTTAATTCTGCTGGAGTATTTCATATTTTACACATAATGCCAGTTCTCTGCAGACAGGTGGTAGGTGGCTGTGATGGCTCAACTGAATGAGTGACATCTTAAGGCTACTTTGAGATAAACTTTAGAAAGGAGCCTGGCACTACTCCTCCTGGAGAAGTGTATCTCAATGCAATTATCAAAACTGTGAGGAGGTAAACTGTACCAATCAAACTCCCAAAAAAGCGTTTTAAAATTTAACAAGGCTCAGAAAAATCTTACATAAACATCAGCTTCTGAAAAAGCCTCATACAAGGCCTATATTTTTGTGGAGCGACTGTGAAATCCAGCTGTTCCTCCCTTCTTGCTACAGTGGGTACATTTATGTGCAAACATCTAAAGAAAGTGGAATCCAAGTAACTTTGGGGATGTATGAGCAAGTTGAGGCAGGTCAAAGCAACCTTTTGCCAGAAAGCTTTAAATATAGACTTCTTATTTACTGTGAACTAGCCAGTGAGGATTCCTAATGGAGGACACCAAGAGAGAATAACTGATGTACTGACAAATCCTCATTTACAAGTGAAAAAAACCCAACAAACCACCACACCAAAAAAACAATTACACCCACCCATAAAGCAAAGGTTCAGAGCTTCAGGGCTCAGAAACAGAATATAACACTGAAGCAGAATGTATAAATAATACTCCAAAAGATCCAGAAAAATCAAATTTATATCAGCCAGCAAGGAATGTTTTATTAATTCATCTAAATGAATCCTCCTTTGAAGCTTTCATTTCCAGTTAAAGGCACAAGAACATTACAAGAAGGGAAAGTGATCACTGTCTTATGATTACTCCAAATAGCATCCAACTTAGCTGTTTGCAATGGCTGCTCTTATTGACTGTCATAATTGATTTCACATTCCAACTGTGAAAGCTATTAAATGTGTGCAGGACAATTTCATCTCTGTAAAAACTTACTCAAAATTAAGGTTTACTAATGCACAGCTATGTCATACTACCTTACTGAATAAAGCTAAAAAATAAAGAACAGGCAACACAAAATGTGGTTCTTACACCACCTAAGAATCCAGTCCAAACCAAGAACAAACCTGGGGCTACTCCTCTGACATACATTCAAATTATAAATACAGGATTACAAAGTTATATTCCATAACAGATACATTCCAATAGACAAGACAGCTCCAAAAGATTGAAAGGAATTAGCGTGCAAGTTCTCCCACTTGTGTAAGGTCACACAAATGTCTTGGCCAATCGCCTACGTTTCATTACACTGACACAGCTATGAGGGCCTGAAGGCCACAGGTGGACTTGGAAACAGCCTTTGACCTCCCACATACATGGTATCAACTCTCACAACTACGTCAAGCATCTGGATCTGGAGAAAACAAAAATGCAGCTTTTTGCTTAAATCTCAGTTCTTCCTCCTACATTTTGCTTCTATGGCTCCATGTATACTGTAGCTGCATACAAATACCTCATTAACAACATACGTCTTGGGAGCTATATACAATTTGAAGACAAAAAAGAAAAAGAAAAGGATAAATAAGAATGCAAAGATGGAATTTTTCTCTAAAATCCTGTAAAATGCAAACACTAAGTGAGACTCCCGGCAGCCCTGCATTATCTTTGGGACACTGTAAGCACTGGTCTCTTTGAAAGCTTGCATACGAGTAAGGAAACAGAAAATACAAGTAACTGTTTTGTCAAGGAATGTACATTTTTCAAACCAGGACATTAATCACAAAATGTGATTAAAATACAAGGCAGCAATTGGATTAAGTGTAAATCACCCTCCTTAAATCATTTAGCTGCATGGATTCAAGTTCAACCCTGAAGCACTCAAGTTACGTTCCAAGGCAGTCAAGTTGTTATTCTCCCTACCTTTCTGTTTTACTTTAAGTCCCAGGTCAGCTTTCTCCTGCAGTTTAGCAACGCTGTCTTCCGAAATCCTATCTGCCACGCTCTTAGTTTCTGCAGTTCCTATATCAAAACAGTTTATAGTCAAATGAAACCAAAGATGCAATAAAAAAAGAATGAAAAGCCATGCTAAATACTTGTTACACTTATTTCTTTAATGGCTATTCTAGTTGAATAAATCATCTTGAGTGTAAATAATCAACATTCAAAGTTCACAAAGACTTTTTACATGACCGCTGATTGAACTCCTTACATTACAGCAAACTCATGGCAAATTCTTCAATTCAGAAACAATTTACGGATGCTGTTTATTAGCCAGATAGCTGGTGAAACAGTACAATATTTAGCTAATAATGCCAAAGTAATTGCTAAAATACATAATATCGTTTGTATACTACTTGGAATGCACAACTCACTTCAGTTTGTTTCACAGTCTTCAGCTTTAAACACATTTCATACTAAAGCCAGTAAGAAATTTCAAGCAAGAAAACCTAATTTTTGCTAGCTGAACTCCACAACCTGCTGGTAATGCTAGAAGAACCTAGTCTACAAACACTGTTCACTTTTGATGATACCAAAACCAAATTTTATTTTTTGGAAAAAAAAAAAATGAAAGACGGTATCATCTACAAATTATCTTAAATTAATTCCCACTGTTGCAACAGAATGACGTTGACAAAAGGAAAGTAACACGCAAGGGATGAAAGCGGAAATATTCAGATATAAGTTATATGCCCAGGAAGAAGAAACATTCAAGGTGGAGAGACACAAAGGAGAAACACTTCATTGCCATTTGTACGCCATTCCTGAGAATGCACTTATGCATCGAACACGCGAGGTCAGGAAAAGTTAAATCATTCATATAGTTTGTCAAGATATGAACGGAATGGGTATAATATTTAGCTTCAGTCTTATTACTAAAAATACATACACACACACATACACACCTCCCTTCACTTGGAGAAATATGTTCAGTGCTCACACTCCTCAAAATGCAGCAGAAGCAGAACCAATTCAGAAATTGGCAAGGTCACAGATACGGAAAGAACACCTGAAAAAGGGAAGCACCCAAAGCACTGTCCAGGAACTCAACCCAGCGCTTCCACGTCTCCTTATCTGCAAACAGCTACCTGTAATGCAAAGGTGAAGAACAGATTCCCAGGGCCCCCATCTACAGCCAAGACACCTCAGGTAACACTTCCATCACCAAAAAAAAATGAGCCAACAGTTTTGATAGCATGGGCAAAGATTTATTAGATAGAGCAGTGCCTAAGGCTTGGGTTGGAACATCCAACACTTCCAAAACAGCAATGAAATTCCCACATGCAGCATAAAGCTGAAGCTTTCAGGACATACAGATCAATAGCGGAGGATCCACTCCTCCACTTATGGTATGGGAAGCATCCACAAGAATACACAGTCCACTGCGGCAGAAACGCCGAGTTCAACTAGTTTAGGTGTAGACTAACACACAGCAGCGAAAGGCCAACCAGCACTTTCATTTACCTGTGCTGAGTAAGGCCAGGATGACTTGTCATTTAACAAAACTGAAACTACCACTTAAAAATTCATTATGGACCTACAGAGCAGTGCTACAAGTTCCCCATCACAAGATCTGGAGCTTAGCAGAAAAGCCAAGCCAGCAGTGGAAAGAGAAGCACATCACTCATCATTTCCATTTAGCAAGTCATTCGGTGTCTGAAAAAAGCTTTTTTCAGCTCTCAAAACCAACTGCAAGTTTAAATAAAATTTAAAAAGTTTGATTCGTAAATTACCAAAAATGGTCTCTATTGCATGATGCAAGTTTTGCTACTAGGCATGTTCCAACTATAAAAGCAGTCACTACTTGACTAGTGATAAATGCAGCTTTAACGATATAAAAACAAAACAAAACAAAACAAAACAAAACCAAGCAACCGAAACATCTCCTCCAATACCATTAGGAATTTGTTCATACAGAGGTAAACTTGTTTTAACTACCAGGATAGGAAATATGCCTGGTTTTGCTTACCTAGTCCTCCATTCACCACTTTGGTTTTCCTTACTACAGGTTTAGTCATGACATTAGCCCTTTTGCACCTTCCTGTTGTGCATTTACTTATCTCCAGTTAATATCAGAAAAATATAGAAAGTTCTGGTCGTCATCACCATTAACTACAGAGATCAAGGTGCAACAGGCACCAGCATAGCTCCAGATGGTTTTTACTAGCCTCTGGATCACATACAGGAGTACCTACAAGCCCCACTCACCTCTTGCAGCTCTGCTGCATCAGAATAAAAAGAGGGCTAACACCCCAAACTATCTATTGGTTAGGGAAACTGAAATTAGAGTGCACTGGCTTGCTGCATCAGGAAAGGAGGAGCGTTTTAAAATGTTTACCTTCAAGTCAAAACACAGGGTAAGTTGTTAAATGTATTTCATTGATCAGAAAAACTGGATCCTGATTTTAAGGAAGAGATGATCCTATAAAGCAGGGTGTGTCAGGTCACTGGAGTTGAGTGCCAGTTCAGGCTATAAAATAAATATTCTAATCTTGGGAAATAAAAGAAGTTATAGGATCAGCTAAGGATCACTAAGCAGTAAAATATGACTACATTTAAGGGAATCCAGATGGTATTTTTCAGCTGCAAAATTATTAAAACCTCACAGCACATAAGTACAAGATGTGATGTAAAATTTTCAATTTTCAAGCACCAACTCGAATCAAGCTCCTACGTCAACAGACATTCATATCCAAAGTGACAACTCTTTTCCAAGGTATTTAGGGTGCCTAAACATCTTTTAAAATTTTTTCTACAAGTCCTTTTGAAAACATGGCTAATGATTGTTCTGAAAACACTACCTAAGATATAACTTCAGTATTTTGCTTCAGACACATGGAAATCTATTAAAAAACCCCAAAACCCACCCAAAGAAAACATGGATGCTTGGAACGACACATAACAAAACACAATCTCTTTACATGTATTAATAATAGTGCTGTTGGCAGATCAAGCCTATGAGGATCTTCATGCTTTGTTAGCCTAAACAGTACCAGTCTTCAGCCAAAATCAGCTATTTTAACAGGTATTATTGTATCTTTTGAACACATACTAAACTGATTTATGTACAGTGACTTCTTCATTAGAAATAAAATATCAGCACCCAGGACACAAAGCCATTGAAAGAAATTTTAAATCATAGTAAATAATCAGGTCACTGATAAAAGAGTAGGGGGAAAAAGGTATTTAAATGCAGACAGAAATTGAAGTTACACTGTTGCTATACGAGGTCTAGGTCTTGTCCAGTTTTATTCCTTACCTACGTGTTTGTCTAGGCTCTTCCTCTTGGCTTTCTTATACAAAGTGCTAGCAGTAGTAAGTTTAGATTCTTTTCTTTCTCGTGTGAAAGTATTAAGTACTTGGGATACTCTGAAGAGAATCTAGTTTCCAGTTAGCATGCAAATACAATATTCAACACACTTACACACAAAAGCTGGTAACATAATCAATTGCAATGAAGAACCTTAACAGATATAATAAAATTTACTTATTTGCAAGCCTGGTGCTTAGTTAAAACCATCTCAAGACCAGAATCTTCCCTTTAATTTTGTCTAAAGAGACATGACTAATGCAGACATGGGGCAGATGAGATGTTTATTGATGGGTTTTACCATTTGTTAAACAGCTCCAGTCAAGAAAGACACAGAAAAGATTACCATCCAAAGGCTGGTAAGGCAGCCTGTAATCAATACAACCACAATTTTTATCAATCCACTTCCTAACGGGCAAACACAGATATCACAGACCCACTATCACAAGTGACAGTCTTGACAGACTTGGCACTGAAGCAAGGATGAAATAAATCCAGAGCTACCTCTTGTCTGCTGCCAAGACTCAAGGTAGTGGCCACACCGCTACCACGAGTGACTCCAGCTGGCCCAAAGAGATGGGCCTTTTACAGATTCTCATTTAAAAATTCCTCTGTGACAAACAAATCTCCGTCCTCCTTTCCCCAGCACTCTCAGCAGAATTGCAGAAGGGCTTGGTTCCTTACACCTGGTTGAGCTACTGTGGACGATGTCATGGGACAGAATTCAGTACTGATGATACCAAGATCACCTTCCCTGTTCCAACTCGAATCACAAGGTGCAAGCCTGACACCAGCCCAGACAAATACAGTCTTTTAATTTATAAACCCAAAATTTCTAAAGACCAAACGCTAAGACTTCAGATCCTTGAAAAACAATTGAAAAAAATTCAGAAAACAAGTGAAGTTTGGATTCCCAAATTTATGAAGAGCACTCTTCCCAAATATTAGTAAGGAATAAAGGTAAAAATTCAGGGTTCATGGCTGTATGAACTACCCCTACAGGAAAGAAAATATGCCTCACAAATGTCTTTCATCTTACTAAAACAACCTTTAACAACGCATCATAAATCTTACTAAAACAAAAACATGGCCCTGAATATTGCTGTGCTGTAAACATTTAACAAACCTTTACCTGTGACTTTATGTAAAGGTAACATGCAATAATTTTACCAACTCAGACATAATGTTCACTAATCCTCACTGACAGAAAAAAAACAAACAACAAAGTTTTGCAAGGCGTATTTGTCTAAACTTGCTAGATTAAGCAAAGAAACAGTTCTTATGAAACGAATAGAAAAATAAATAGTTGTAGACCAACTAAAAAATCCATTCAGAGAGAACACAATAAATATCAATAGGAGGGTGAATTTGTATCTGCAATTCTACATGAGGAATGTGAGCAAAGTGAACTCAGTACCACACTCTATGTATCAAATTCATGCAGAATTGCCTGTTGGATTCATTTATGCAGACTGGGAGTATAAAACAAGCACTAAAAATAATAAACACGGATATTTTAAGTATTTATGCTATTCCTATTCAATAACCCTCCAGCATATTTAACAGAAATAATATCCTCCCTCTAGTTACCTTCTCCTCCGGGTCTGGCACATTGCCTTGATTCTTTTGTTGAGGGCTGTCTTGATATTCCTGCAGCACTTTCACCCTTTAAAAAAAAAAAGCTCACAAAGATATATAATTGTATTTTAAGTAATCATATATTTACATATAAAATTTACTTAGATACGTTGCTTCTAATTTATATGTATTATACATAAAAAACACTCACTTACAAAACTGACCTACACATATAAGATTATGTCAAGCCTATTTTCCTCAAGTCTGCAGCTATTTTTCCTGGATACATGATAGCTACTTTCTTTTAAATAAAAGATTTTACTATTGTAAAGACAACTTCCAGATGTAAGTATCCAAAGCAAAGCAATCGTATGAAACTTGTAGATTATCTGTGATGCCACTTGCTGGTCTTGTTTAGCTAACAGTGAGCTACTGAAAGAATTAAGATACTTAAAATCACCTACATATTTCAGATGGATCATATACACAGTTCCTCTTTAACCTTCCGGGAAGTCTTTTAATTTTCATGCCAAAATAGAAGCAAAGACTAAAAAATAAACATGCCACTATATTGGCATAGTCCTTTACTCAAATGGGAACTGTCCTGGACAAGCTAAGAAATGGGTGCAGCCAGAAAGTCCATCAGACAAGCAATGATTTGAAGTGCAACTGTTAGAGGACAGAGGGTAAGAGTTCAAAAATTGAAAAGATTAAACGGGGAAAATTCAGGACAGTTCTGAGGACTCTGATCTTAGCCTGAAAGTGATTCATAGAGGGCAGGAAATGAAAGCAGACAAGCACACACAAGAATTATTTTTGTTTTCTCTGGATATAGCTTGTACTGCCTGAAGCCGAGCACACCTGAGCAGCAATACTTTCTGCAAAGGTGCTACGTTACACATTTCAATGGTCACGCGTCCTCAAAAAGGAGCAAGTTACACCACCAAGTTCACTTAGCTGGCGGTTGGATAAAGATGTGCAAGCAGCACTCTCTCGTGAGATGAGATCAACGCCAGTGCCAGGAGACAAGGCCACCTGCACCGCGAGGTGCCCTGTGCGTAAAGGAGTAACACACAGGCAGCAGGAGAGGCTGAAGGCAGCTACAGCACCCGCCCTACAGAAAAAGTTCAGAACAACATCCCGGCGAGAGCAGGCAGAGGGGCAGGTCTGAGAGGTGCCACTACTACAGGTAGGGGACACTACCAATCGACGCATCACTCTACCTGAAGCACAGCTGGGGCACAAATGCCTCCAAGGTGTAAAGGAGGACCCCTGGCAGCCCAGCAAAACTCCTGGGTGCAGGACCAGGGTGGGAAGGAGGCAGCCCAGCACCTTACACCGATCTGTGGCTAGCAGAAGGGGCAGACTTAGTAAAGGTGATCTTGGTAGTGTTACGTTAACAGTTGGACTCGATCTTAAGGGTTTTTTTCAACCTAAATAATTCTACGTCTTTTGCTTGAGTGTAGACCAGAGGATGGAGCCAGCGATGGGTTCTGTGCACACACACAGGGCTTCCCACTCGTACAGTTCTGGAGATGCTAATAAATCAGTAGCTCCCAATAAATCTTACCTAACAACCTGATTTCATTAGTGACAGCTGTTACTAAAGATGAAGCAACCACCCCTGAACACAACAGATGTGTTCCACTTTATGTTTCTATGCTCTCTCTCCCTATAACACATCTCTGCATATCATTCAATATCCTGAAATATGTTTAGCACCTCATAGGATTTCCTCCTTATCTGCTTTTTTGAAGTTTGTGTGAATTAACCATCCATGCAGTTTGAATTCAAGATTACTGTCCACTCTGCTGCCAATGACCATATTGATAACATAATTAAGAACTACATATTCTTTCATTTCTATGCAAATATTAACATCACATCTTCTAATAACCCACAAGAGAAAACTGTCAAATTACACAAAGTAAAACATTCAATCAGCCAGAAGAAAGCCCGACATCCTACGCTTCACAAAAATCTAGTACATGGCCCTTCTCCGATGTAAACTAGATTTGATTTATACTATCTTCACTGGATTATTACAGTTATTGGACCCACAAGCAGAGCTACCAGTATTTTTGTTTCACTCTTTAGGAAATACTGACAGGTTACAAAGAGAAACAGAGAGAAGTCCAAAACCATCTAAGTCCAAAACCAGCTAAGACTGCAGTGGTTAATCTTAATCTTAGCTCACCTCAATTAATACCATCTTTCACAATCACAACACTATGCAAGCAACAAAAACAAAGCTCACATACCGTCAAAGTCTGGCTCTGCGGGCCCGCAGGCCACATCTGGTACACTCGCACCGCAGCAGCTCTTTGGGTGATGTAATTATTAGCACAGGTGGGGAAGGAGTTAAGAATAGGTGCTGAGGCTTCTGGAGGAGTGGATTTAGTAATTTATTTATGTCAGGCACTGCTTAACATTTTTGAAGAGCCATATGTGCACACTGGCAACAGGTGCAAAGTAAAAGCTAAAATCTAATCACTATGGTAGCGCACAAAAACACAAATCCCACAATATTTATCATTTGAGTCTTTCCAAAATGGAGATAATACAGTCATTCCTCTTCATGCAAATTCTGAGGCTCCAAGACTTTTAAATGCAGTCACTGGAGCCATTACAAAAAAACACCTAAAAAACCCCTTACACTTCATCTCACACTAACCTGGAAAGACCATATTAAAGCGGAATCCTAGATGGATGTATACAGACTTCCCAGTTTTGAGTAATTATATTTCTTTTTGGAGAGGATACAGCAGCTTGCTGTAAACCATCCACTCTGCTGCTTTGTCCTCATTATTAAACTTTTGTGGGCTTTTTCTGCAACAGACTATTTCTAAAGAAATAAACACAGTTTATTTCTAATGCTTTTACTGAAAGCTACCTATCCCTTAAAGACTTTCTTTGCTCTTTCACTCACACTGTCTCCTGTTTCCAGTATTTATTCCTAAACCAGCTATCATTATTAACAGGCAGAACTTATTAGTGTGCAACAGCAACAAAGAGAAATCTCTACTTGCTGAGGTAAATTTGACTGCAGTGGTGATAAAACTTATTAGGAAAGTATAACCTCAAATGAAGTCTTGCAGGATGGTGTTCTATTGGTGTTACCTTCTGCTAATTAAACCCAATTGGGTTCAAAACCCAAAAGAACTATCAGAAAAATCCCATTTTTTAAAAAATACGTTTTAATGATATATTTCTAGTATATAAGCCAGTTATGAATAATCAACACCAAAAAAGAGGGTCATTCATAGCACCAGAACAAAAATTTGAGCCATGTCCAACAAATTTCCATGAAATGATTCTCTCTACTGGTTCTAAGGCACTTACTTTTTTTTTTAATTCAGTAGTTGTTTCATATCTATTCAAGATGAGATCCAGCAGAAATAGAAATTCATTAGATATGAATTAGAAGCTGATTCAAGTGACCAGTTCCAGAGCAATATGGTTTGTAGGGCAAAAATAAAAGTCATTATAGAAGTGGCCAAAAGTGACAGGATATTACAAAAAGCTTTAGCCAAGAGTTTCAGCAGCCATCTGTAAAATGGAAGAGACTTTTCCAATGTGTTTGGCCTTAGGGGTAAATGACATACCTGTTCTGCAGCCACTTGCATATAAGCAGCACCATACGCTCGGAAGCTCGATGACCCGGGTCACCTTTTGCCAAAAGACAAAGTTCTCCAAGCCATGCTGTGAAGTGACCCTTTTAAAGACGACTTTTACCCGAGATGGACTGAGAGTTAACAGAATACAACTCAGCTTGCTCTGATCACAAACACTACGGTCCGCAACAGCCTCGAATCAGAAAGTAGTCTTCTTTTGATTGCCATGTGTTAGCCAAATGTCTCTTCTTAACTCATACTTACACTTTGCTTTCTTTTAGTTCCAGAAAATTGGAGATACCCATTACATGCTGGGTAATACAGACTTTCTTTAGTACCAGAAAAATAAATTTTTTTTAAAAAAAGTAGACCTCTCAAAATTAAAGTAGCCTTTTAAAGCTGGCCTCTGATAACCAGCAGCAAGAAAAATTAGGACATGGATGAATACAGATAAAAATCTTCTTAACTCTCCAAATCTCACAGGAGTAAACTTCAGGTGATAGCTTCGCTTTACATGTAGAATACAAAAAAAGAACAAATGTCAATTATTTTGTTCTCTAAATGCAGCATAAAAGCCATGCAGACTGAAATTCTGTGGACATCTCAAATGAAACACAAGTTCCCATTTCCCCACTGCTTCTTCCCCGCACTGTTTGCATGCTCTTATGTTGCCAAGCAGCGTGTTTGAAGAAAGGATCTAATTCAAACATGGAGGAAGCAAGACAAAAGTCAAGTGGAAGTCAAAATAGCTCACTACGACATGAAGCCATGTCAGACCAGGCTTGGAAAGAAAGAGAAGCTGTGGGTAGGAGCGTGAGGATAAAGAGAGCAACACTAGGAGCCAGGATAAGTGGCTAAATGAGCATGACAGGAACAAATGAGGAAAGGTTAATCCTTAGGGCAGGAAAGA
>NW_009711351.1:15968-27015 GCF_000703405.1 Apaloderma vittatum
TACTCGTGTATCAGCCACTGCTTGAGACGGGCTGCCTCAAATTTGTTTCACTTGTGTTCTATTTTCAAAAAGCTAAAAAGAGATGCTGAAGGTTTCTTAACTATGCAGCAGAGACTGACAAGTATGATCCAATACTTCGCATGTGCATAAAGTCATAAATTGTCTCCCTTGTTTTTAATACACTTGTTTTACTACCACATGATGTAAATGGAGTTACAGTAGTTTAAGAGAGGGTAAATCCCTGAAAATAAAGGCATTACCCTGCTATGAAACTACTGAGGACAGGAAGATCAATCCCAGTCCACTAGATGCACTTTTCAGTTATTTCATGCTGAAATGTTCTCTGAATCACTTTGTACAGCTATCTTAGCTCTCCATCTCTAAAAATTCATTGTGAACATTTTAATTCCATTTCTCTCTTCCACAGTCTTAAGATGATGTTTGTCATGCAGTGGTCCAAAGTGTGTGTTTTCATCACCTAAAAACTAAGCAGCATCTACTGTTACGCAAGCAAGTAGGGAAAAACATGTCATCTAGATTTAAGCCAATAAACCCACATGCCTTGGAAACACTCCCAAAAGCACTTAAGACGGGAAATGAAACTTTACTGCCCCAGTGTATTATTGTGGTGCCCAAGAACACTACGATAGCTTGGGATGAGGCTCAGAATTTCCATTAGAAACCCAATTTGCAGGAAGTTTAACTTGGCCATGAACATTTGCTTCAGGCTAAAAAACTATTTTATAAGCTCTCCCTCCATGTGCCAATAACTTAAAAAGTTTGGTTGGATTTCAGTCAAAGAATAGCTATAAATTTGTCATCTCGTGTAGAAGACACGATGATGTCAGTGGCCCATAGACTCTCAGTAGAGACTCTTGCTAGACTTGGGATCCTGCCTACTTTTTTCCTAGCCTGAGCTGCTTTAGGTCAATTTATTGAAGTCTCACTCTTTAAACCTTTAACCATATGGCTCCATAATTCCCCAAATTGCCTCAGGTCATCGAGAAGCAGCAGACGCAGACACAGTGGTATCACAAGCAACAGCTACTGTTGGGAGGCAATTGGTGAGTTGCTACTCTGTCCTACCATCATCCAGCTGCAAAACATGGATGGGCCCAGACATAACGCTGGACTCATTTTCTTTCCAAAATAGTAACTTCTATTAAAGTACACACACACAAAAAAAAGCCTAATGGCTTTCCAGGAAAGATTGAGAGGAAGAAACAGAGAACTTTGAATAAATAATTTTTTTCTCCTGAGGTACTCAACATATAAATACATATAAATAAAACCTGAAAAATGAAATAAACTGAGTAGACTTCTTCTGTCCAAGCTCAGAGGGAAAAAAACAAACAAACAAACAAACAAAAAAACCCCACAAGACAAGCGCCTATTTTATCAATTTTACAGCCCAAGAACTACCTACGTATCAATCCTACATTCCTTTCATGCAGACTCTCAAACCATTCTGAAATGCAACACTTTCGATATTCATCCTCCCAGATCTTCTATACTACTAACCTCGTTATCTGGCTGGCACTTGCTGTCTTTAGTTGGCCTCTGAGTTCTTCTAAGCATGGATTCCTCAGACTCTGCAGACTGAAAAGAAATTAACTGCTTTAGTCAGCATGCTGAGAACTGAGCTACTCGCCTGAATAACATGAAAGGGTAAATGAGCAGAGAGAACTTAGCACATCCTGATGTGCATCCATCTACCTTATTCATCTACCTGCCCTCTTCACTTTGCCTCCCCAACGTGGCAAACTAACTGAGCAAAACAGTTATCCGTTGTTCTCTCCAAGTAATACCAGGAAAGCAGCAATCCTTACGGCCAACAGACAGGTTCTGACAGATCTTACAAAATTAAACCACCCCTTAACATAAGCACCTTCGATGTCTGTTAATCCTGATTTGTTTTAGCATGAACCAGGAAGCAAAAGCACAGAAAAGGAGAAAAGAAAATATTTAAAGGAGGAAGAGAGAAGTTAAAACAACAACGTAAAAGGCCACGAAGAGACTGCTTTTAAGGCAGTTCAGGCCTTTACACCGAGAAGGCCTGAAGCGAAGTTCTCTTTCTTGAAAGTCTAACATGACGTGGAGAGTCCAGTACAAATACAGCACCCATGCAAGAATCTAGATGAGGTTCAAGAAAAAAAAAATTAAAAAAAAATATTAAGCTAGAAGCAAGCAGCTTAATCTAGAAAGTCAGCAGAAAAAAGAGATGTGCAACTCCACCCTGGGTGTCCCGTTACAGAAGTAAGCTCGAGAGAGATCAGTTATGGCCCAAAGGAACTCTCTTCAGCTCCATCTTCCCCAAAAGCAGTAAGAGGCTGCAACAGTGGGAAGACATATGAGGATATAAGTGTGCAGTTCCAACAGCCCCCTCTCTCTGCCGAGCGTAATCTGATGTGATCAGGAGAATTCAGATATGCAGAGTCCAGGAAAGAAACTGCTTATCAGATGTTCAAGAAACACAGTCAGATGTGTCTGATGGCTCAAGGCAAGATATATCATGCCAGAGACACAGCATTATACACACGGCCTCAGTCACACTCTTACCGGATCAAATCCATATCAAAACTTTCACTTCATGAGAGTAACTGCCGTTAAACAAAGTATTTCATTGTTAAATGAGCAGAAATACAAACATGCAAAGCCATTAGCACAAACATTCAGTCCCCACCACAGCATGGGAAAATTTATTTTCTAAAAAAAAGATTCCAATTACCTTTTTCCCTGCTTTATCTTTTCCATGTTCTCTTAAACGCTCTCCATCTTTTTCCCTGTCCCTTTCCCTGTCCCTTTCCCGATCTTTTCCTCTATCTCTGTCTTTCTCTCGTTCTCTGTCCCTAGCCTTATCTTTGTCTCTTCCTTTTAGTCTGTCCTTTTCTCTTCCTCCTTCATTGTTTTTCTCTCTTTCTTGTCCTTTATCACTCCCAAGATGGTCTTCTCTTTCTGTGTCTTCTTTTTGCTTGTTTTTTTCTGTTTCTCTTCCTTGCTTGGTTGTTCTGCTTTTGTTTCTTTCCCTTTCCTGTTTTTCTCCTTCCTTAAAGGTGTCTCTTTCAGGGTCTTTGTGTCTGTCTTCATTACTCTTCTGTTTATCACTTTCTTTTTCTTCCTTCTCTTTCAAATCTCCTTTGGGTCTTCTGTCTCTGCTTGAGCTTCTGTCTTTAATTTCAGTGTCTCCTCTACCCTGAAAAGAAAGGAAAAAAATTAAAAATTAATTCCAATGCATGACAGCGCCACGGTAACTCTCAGTTACTTTATATTGACAAAAATGCAAGGTTAAAAAAACCCAAAACAATCAAACCATAAAGAGTGGTAGCCCCTGTACCCCACAAAAGTTGAAAATGCCTACTTCTTTATTTCTATGGCTTTTTTGTTCTTCTGGTTTGGATCCTCTGCTTTCTTTATCTCGAGATTTTGAGGACGGAGGTTTTCCTTTAGCATCAGTTTTTTCCCCCGCAAGGATTCTTTTTACAGCGACATCACTGGACAGCTGCAAGGAATAGAAAAACATCACTGAAATGAGTAAATTATTTCATTTAATATCTCCTTTGTTCCTAACTGTAATCAACATGACTTGGGGGGGTGTTTTTGTTGTATTTTAATAAAGCTTTTACTCCTACTCTTTTTTGAAACATTTCTCAGTAGTCATAATGCTCTTTTATGCCAAACACCTCCTTGCAATTCTCGTAATAATTTGATTATGCGTACCAGAGCTATACAAATACATGGTGCTTTCTATGTATTGTAGCACAATAGTAATTCTTATTCAACAACTTGAGTTTTTTTCAAAATGATCAAGTAAATAACTGTCAAAACCTTATACCACATCTGTTAGATAGGTTACACATTCTTAATACCACATTATGTCATATTTGCTTCCACTGTTAGGCCACTCCACTTTCACCTAATACTTGCTCAAAGAGCATCAGTCACTAAAGAAAACTACATGAAGAATGATTTTCAAAACAACACACTGTTTAAAAAGCTTCTACATCTAGTTCATCTGTTAAGACACCAAGCAATTATCAATCAGATCATTTAGACAGCAAGTTAACAACATGTTTTCATGTCCAAGTGGCAAAGAGGTTGATTACACTAACCAAAAAAAAGAAGGAAAAAAAAAAAATCATCACATTGCCAGGGAATTCTCCTTCTTGAAACAGGAACAGCTTAACATCATTAAAACAGACACTGCCCTGGGGGCTGACTCCTGATTCCCCCCTCGTTTGTACGTGCAAAAATATGAATTCTTGTGGGTTTCACATTTGGACACAAACTTCTGCACATTAGCAACGTTTGCCTGCACTACCTAACTCCAAGCAGCGTGCTTAGCTCAGCACTAGAAGTATTAAGCTAGAGACTGTAAGAAAATCTTTTCCACAATGCACATGAAGCTTATGTGCACTGTAAAAGCCAAGGGGCTAATTATGTTAGCTCAATGGGTGGACTATATCCTCTGGATATTAAATCTCATCACAACATTCTACAAAGCTTTCCATCATGCACATTTTCTAACTCGTCCAGCCTCTCTGCATACGTTTCTCCATCTCCCCCTGCCTGATCTCAAGCGATCCATACGGAAGGAGCTCATGGCACTCATGACATAAATTTAAATGAGTAGATTATCAGACAACGATAATGCACACAAAACTTGCAGACAGCCTGTAAACACCGTAGTATTTCACAGCTAAATGCACACAATTTCTTCACACTCATTAATTCAAGACTTTTAGACAATACCTTTGTATTTCAAAAATCTCTCTAATACCTCTAAGCAAAAAAACCCTACTTTTAATGAAACAATTATGCTAAGAATGCAACAAATATTTTAAGAATTGCCCCTGCAGCTATTTTTAACAGGGTAGCAAACTTCTCCTTTGCTGCATTTCCACATCCAAAAAAGAAAAAAAGCAGCACGTTGGAAAAAAATTACTTGTACATTGAAAAAATTTACTGTTATTACAGAATTAGAGATTTGACTGAAATTTTACAGGAGATCAAGTCAAAGGTGGCAGCATCTGGTGATATAACTGATGTGTGTGCATCCAAAATTTTTATAAAACTTTATATTCCTCTTCAAACCAAATAAATGTTATTAAATGACTAATGAATAAGGTGAAAAATACAATCAGCATACATTAAAAACACTTAAATACCCGGAACATATTTGCCTGGGGACATGGCTCAAATTCTGCTAAGGATCATGTACTGTTTCTCTGTTGTTATTATTTTAAGTGGTGAACCAATATTTATGTTGTGCAATTCAAAATAGCAGACGAGTGTCAATAAAGTCCATCGCAAATAAGCTCAGGTAATACATCACCATGTGTGTGACACTGTACCTTATTCAAGCAACACTTCCCAATTGCTTGAAGAAATTCATTGGTCTTTTCAGGTTCGTGTCCAGCCACAACACGTGCTGGTTTTACTGACAGTGGCTCTCCTGTTACCATCACAACAGCATCAATCGCCTTCTGAAGGAAGCTGATTTTGGCATCTTTATCCTGGTGAAAGAGCAATTAAGAAATACTGCTGAGACTCCAAAACGATTCCACACATCACCTCAAGATTAGAAAGACTCTGATGGGAGGAATAGCTGCAGAAGGCGTCTGTACTCCAAGAGCAGCACAAGGTTTGTAAGGTCAGGAAGGAGGGCTGCCTCTGCATAATAGTTAGATATTTATTTCCCATTAATGGATGAACATTGAAATGGAATGACCAAAGGGAAAGTGAAACTTTGTCTTTTAAATCTGATTATCGTTTAGCTTCAGCACATTTTAAGACTGCTAGAAGTCTTTCTATTTTCACAGGCTACATGTTAAAGAAGATGAAGTGTTTTTTAACAAATCATTCAAGTATTACCAAAAGCAACATTAAAGAGTTACAGCAGGATTGTTGCAGCAGATATTGCTTGATGCAAATATTTTTCAGCACAGAAGTCCCAAAGTTATGAGACTAATAGGGGTCTAAATTGGGGAACTTATGCTTGTACATATACTTTACAAAGCAGACTTAACAGTGAACAAAGAAAACATACAAAAGATGGTGGGAAAGAGATGCAGACACGTATTTTTATCTCCACAACTACCAGATGTGTTTTAGTTTTGTAATTATACTTTACAAACAACTTCCCCCAAGTGCCCTTCAATAGAGATGATGGCTTTCGGTGATTATGCAAAATCATGAGAAAAAAAGGAATGACAAAATAAACAAAGCCCCACCAAGTACAATTTTACTGGAGGGTTCCTGGTCCAGAGAATCAAAACACAGTGTGAAGCCTCTGCAGCTGCAGAATACTTGGGGTGAGGGGAAAAAAAGGGTTTTATTAATAAAGCATAGTAAATTTCAAAGGACTATTTACCAGGCCAGCACAGAAGTTTACTCACTCATCTTTTACACTCATGAATGGAGATAAAGTATTTTACTAGCCTGTTAAAAAGTAAACCCACGTGAGAAGAACTCTCTATGTGAGAAGAATTCTGTATGCGTGTCTTAATGGGCATCGGTTAAAAAAAAAACAACACAACAACAACACCACCAAATTACCACATTCAAACCGGTAGCCGAAAAGCGATCCACTGCTGTTTCAGCTAATTCTGAAAAGAAACAGCTGTAACTACCCAGTACAACACCTGGTTCTGCACTGCACTTACTGCCTGAGCATCTCAGGTGCTCAGATCCAGAATGAACTGGACCAAATATGACAGACATACCGATGCAGAGGAAGACAACAGAAGCCAGTTATTTCCTTGGCTGAGCAAGGCCAGCACTCTTTACGTACACCTGGCAGTGCTACCTATTCCTGCAGCACTGGAGCTTAACAGAGCTGTTCATGCAGTACCTCAAGTTCCAGAGTCAGTCTCCATAAACAAGAACTGGGTCCTGCTATAAGCACATAAACTGTAGTTAAATGCGTCTCCAGAGTCAGGGTCCTTCCCCAACCTCAGCTCTTCCAAATGGATTAAAACAAACAACTGCCACACAGCTGGGATTTTCAGACTGTCTCCATTAACATCAGAGCACTTCAGCCTCACCAGTGCCCCCTGCATTCAAAAATAAAAAAAGGAAAGGAACGAAATACTACAACCTCCTTCTATTAAAATAGTTGTCCATCCTTCCAAGGACATATGTAATCTATTATTTTAGGGAAGGAGACAGGACACTATTCTAAACCAAACAGGTTTCCAAATAAAGACCCAAAATTTCCTCCTACATTGTCATAATTTTCAGCAGTTATGTTATCAGCGTATTCTCTCCATATAAGAAATCCTCTTGAACTCAATGAACAATCTACAGCTCCCATCCGCATCGGCAAATAAAATTCTATAAAAACAGAAGGAAACATCTGAAACAGTGCTGAGAGTTTAAAAAGATATTTTTTACTGAGTAGATGTCAGAAAAAAAAAAGTATGTCCCTTATTTCAGGTGGTAGGACTTATGTATATGTAAATAAATGTAAAGACTTTTTAGGTGTGTATATATATATATAGTTGATATGAAAGATTAAAAGAGCAAGCCTTTTATCCTTCCATTTATAAGGGAACAATTTTTTACTAGACCTAACAGGTGTGCAGGCAGCAATATCATCCAATGTAGCTGGTAGAAGAGGTGTATTTGTTTCAGAGAAGTCCTAACAATTAAGGAATCCTCATGTTCTAAACTCCGTTCACACCTCTCTCCAACTGATTACTATGAATATATACCCCTGAAACGAACTAGAACTCAGTGACATCCACGTGCATGCTCTGCACACCAAATTTGGCTTGTGGGATGCTTCCAGCCTGCCTCTCACACCTGACTATGCAGGAAGAGGGGACTAGCTATCCAAGCCAAATGTATTATCCCAATGGTGGAGACATAAAAGGTAGCACAGAAGAAATGGTGGGAATTTCGGGACCCCACTGCGATGTCTGGGTAGCAGAAGTGAGCTGAAACTAGAATAAAAGACAGCTGCTGCACGTATCCATGCGTGATGCTGCGTAGCATTGTGAAGGGATGTCCAGAACAGAAACGAGCCCCAGCCACCACAGAGGCCGGTCCACAAGCTTTGGGCTTTCCTAATTTCAGTCTATGCACCTCGTGATCCGCAGCAGCACAGCACAGCCAGCTGGCAAAGAGCGCCTGTCATCCATTCCCAGCCCGCAGCAAGCGGACTGGGGACTACAGCACTGGGACTATTTCACAGTGGGTTGAAACCTCTTCATTTTTTCTGAAAGCAGTCTGCCCATTCCAAGGCGGCACACCTCCTGCCAGACCATCACCACCTAGTGGGCAGCAGGACGACCATAAGCCAGCAATGTGCCCTCGTGGCCAAGAAGGCCAATGACATCCTGGGGTGTGTTAGAAGGGGAGTAGCCAGTAGGTCGAGAGAGGCGCTCCTGCCCCTCTGCTCTGCACTGGTGAGGCCACATCTGGAATCTTGTGTCCAGTTCTGGGCCCCTCAGCTCAAGAGGGACAGGGAACTGCTGGAGAGAGTCCAGCGCAGCCACAGAGATGATGGAGGGAGTGGAACATCTCATTTATGAGGAAAGGCTGAAGGAGCTGGGTCTCTTTAGCTTGGAGAAGAGGAGGCTGAGGGGTGATCTCATTAATGTTTGTAAATATGTCAAGGGGCAGTGTCAGGGGGACGGAGCCAGGCTCTCTTTAGTGACATTCAATGACAGGACAAGGGTCAATGGGTTCAAGCTGGAACATAGGAGGTTCCACAAAAATATTAGGAAAAACTTTTTCACTGTGAGGGTGACAGAGCCCTGGCACAGGCTGCCCAGGGAGGTTGTGGAGTCTCCTTCTCTGGAGACATTCAAAACCCACCTGGACGCGTTCTTGTGCGATCTACTGTAGGTGTTCCTGCTCTGGCAGGGGGGCTGGACTAGATGATCTTTTGAGGGCCCTTCCAACCCCGAACATTCTGTGACTCTGTGATCACACCAGGTGAGCGTTGTCCTCTAGAGTTACATAGGGCAGAACAACCTCACATAGAAATATACAGTTCTTCGCTACATGGGCTCCAGTTGCTGCTCTCACAACTCCAGCTTTCTGTGGATAATTTTGGTCTCCGCATAAAGATTACTCCCCTGATTTCCTACAGCTTCAGTGAGCCATATTCTTCCTTACCAGTGTTTTGAGAGGAAGAACACAAGCTAGAGGCATTTTCCCCTATGCTAAAGCACTTTGACCTCCTCTGCCTGAAGTCTTGATAACTATGATCTCAGAAACTGTGAAAGAAATTCTCAGAGAGGTACTCAAGATTGGCGCAACTTCACAGCTATTGCAGTATATAGACAGAAACAAAGACCTACTCAGGAGCTGCTAAGGAATTTGCTTTTTTTGATCCATAAAAAAAACACTCTCCCAAGAAAAGGCAGCATGTGCTAATCTGCTCTTCGTCACAGAGCCCACTGACAAGCTTCAACAGGGACCGCACCAACAAAACCAACATACAGTGTATAACTAACTTAGGTTTTGGTTATCCTGACAACAGTAAGAACAGTCACAGAAATAAACATACATATCAGACTGATAATTAGCTGCAAGAAGTGCATAAAACACTCATCCAGTTGGCTGTATGGATGAGCTCACAGGCCTTGTACTTGCAGTTGCTATGTGAAACAATCACCGACCAGTGTAGCTGTGTAATTAGCGACATACAAACACTGCGGTATTTGTCCTGAATAAACGACCAGTTTCCAGTCAAGCTGGTATTTGGAGAAGTCAGCATGAGCTCAGCGAAGAGGCAGAGAGCAGAAAAGCAGGAAACAAGACTAAGGTGACCCTTGTGCTTGAGAAAAGCATTTTTCAGTAATAACTAACCTCCCCTTCAGCAATCAGCCACTCGCATACTGTAACAAACCTCTTGTGGAATGCATATACTAGACAAATGCTTCAGCAAATCCTAGGATATTAAGAATGTTTACTGTATACAAAGGTGTATACGTTCCATTGAGAGACTACAAGACTCTTCAAAAAGCTGTATGGGGATTTCTAGGGTTTGTGGTTTATTATTAATCCTCAACTATCTAGTTAGGATATACCAAGCTGTAGCCTTATACTAGTACCAAAGTCATCTTGCTACACCATGATTCTTTCTATCTGTAATGCAGTAGTATTTTGGAAACCTAGATCTTGTCATAGATTAACCCTCATTGTTTTGAGATCTTCATAGAAATAGTTCTCTCCACACAACAGCTTGTTTGTGTCACGTCCACAAATGAACTCTATAGGTGTTCATGTCATGCACTGCGTAATATAACCAACAGCTTTTACAATTTCTTCACAAAACTAAAGAGAGGTACTTGACACCAAACGCAGAAAAGACCGAAAGTACCTTGAGGCAAATTTCAAAAAAATGGTAATATTAAAGCTAAATAAATATGGAATTTTCTTACATACCTTAACGTTATCTGATTTCAATTCGAAATCCGTGTAAAGTCCTTTCATAAAACCTGTCACTCTAATCACCTTCAAAACAAAAGGAGTAAGTTAACAACACTTGAAGGCCTCTGTTCAACAAAGCTTGTGTGGCAACAGGAAATATGTTGCTGCTATTTGCTTTCAGAGATGATACCTCTTTTAGAACTATTTCTAGAGCAGATTCAGAGGTCTGCTGTGTCTCTGAACACACTCCGGAACAACGAGACTTAATCCTTGCTTACAGTTGCGGCCTCCATTCGTATTTAAAGATGAAAACCTTTAACAACCTCGATGGTTGGTGCATCTGGGAGGTTCACGACACAAACACCATCATATGCATTTCAAAGGCAGCTCCACCTTATTCCCTTATTGATTTCTATATATAAAAACAGCAGCTCAGAGAACACAAAAAATTAAGACTACTTTTTTTTTTTTTTTAAAAGGGAGGTGGAAAACCAAACCTCCTAGCAGTTTTCACGAAAGATCAAACACAGAACAAACAGGGAAAAAGCCAGACCCCTCATCTGGTCTTAACCCTAAATCCCCCGGGATTTACTCACTACCCGAAACCCCTTGAGATTCATTTACTACTCGCCGCGTACCCCCCGTCCGCGCCGCCCAGCTCCGA
>NW_009711352.1:0-3300 GCF_000703405.1 Apaloderma vittatum
AAGGTAGTTTGGTCCCCTGTGAAAACTCTTATTGGTTTTGTAGTGGTTTTATATAACGTTTTTTTTAATATGTTAAAATGGTGTGTGTGTAAATTTTCGTAAACAAAGCATGAGTGGTTTGTGCTCCATTGCTATGGTAATTCTTAAGATGACATGTGATGAGAACACATGTAAGATTTCGGGGAAAATTAATGACCATTAGGCACTGTTTGAAAAAGTACTTTAAATACTTTTAAAAAGAGATATGGTTGCCCTTTCCCTGAGGAGGGGAGAAAAAAAAATTAAAAAAAGAAAGAAGTACAGCTTTTGCTCACTTGCACGGTGGAGGCACGACTAGGATGTCTACTGTAATCATCTTTAGGGATAAAATCTAAAGGCCAAAGGTTGGGAAGAACTTCTAGCATCAAAGAACCATGTAAAACTTGCACCTGCTTGAGTTGTAGTGTTTATGTAGAGAAGCAGATTATCGTAGCTGTTAAAGCAATCATTTCTCCTGTACAAGTAATGCTGATGTGCTTATTGATATTCTGGGTGCTGAGGGATAAGGTAGTGAGATAATGACTTAAATGATTTCTGAAAGGAAAAACAAATAATACATAGAAAAAATAAGGAAAAATTCAAACTTAAAAATCCTGAGTAATCTGAAATCAGTTGGGTTTATTGCTAGAAAGGAAGCTGTGGTGCCATCATACCAGAAGAGTGATATATCGTCTGTGTGCATGTTTTATGTAAATTTGTTTTGCATGCACAGTGCTTTATAGGCTGTTTAAAAGAATGTCCTTTTACTAGACAATCACATTTAAGCCTCCAGGTATATGCTATTTTATAAATATTGTCAGCTTTCATAAATGGTCTTCAGAAATGAAAACAAGAACGTTAGTAGGGGTTACTCTTGTCTTATTATTAAAAGCGTTTTGGGAATGTATGTAGTTCTGTCAGTCAGCGAAGCAGCTCTGCCTCCATGGCAGTGGTAGACAGGCACAGTCTGTAAACTGAGACTAATTATGCAAAAAAGATATTAGAGCATTCCAGTTTGCAAAACCACACTTTTTGTTTCTTTGTTTAAAATCACTGGCGCTGAGAATTGAGAAAGGAGGAAAAAAATGGGTATCATGCAGAATGCACATTAAGCATACTTGTCCGAGTCAGCTTTCAGCACATTCTGCTTCCATTCTCTCTCTTCAGCTTCAAGAACTTGTATGATATGGGCACAATATTTTCAGAATTACCAATAAAAACAGCAGTATAAGTTCGGTTACCAAACAGTAGTATGCTTTTGCATGCTTACTTTTTTGAAGTACGTTTTGCTATCCTTTAAAAAAAAAAAAGGAACGCTGACAGTTTCTTTTAAAAATGAGATCAACTTTAAAGGATGTGGTTTTTTTGTTTTTTTTCCCCCCCTTCCCTAACTTAGGAAAAACTCAGTAATTCTATTTATTTACAACATATTTAGGCTGATCATGTGAGTTTAGGAATCTGAATTATAATTTACTGACACATTAATTTGTTTGATGATCAATCATTAGCATGCAGCATTAAATCACGTCAGGAGATTGTTTTCCACTTTTAAAGGATCTTTTTCTCACGACTTAACGTACTTTCCCTACCATAAATTTCCTCCTAAAACTAGAGGTAAATGTTTCTGGATTTCTGTAGGGTATTTAGAAAAGTTTCCGTTTTCCACCACTGAGAATAAAAAAGATATATTTTGGACAGAGATTGTCAATGCAGGCATGTAGATAAAAATGTATACTTTTCCCTCCCACTTTATATTAAAACTGCTGTTGAAATTCTCCTCATAGATTGTTTTAACAAAGGAGGGAACTAATTTTTGGTGTGTTTACATAGCTTTGTCTAACTTCAGGAGATGTGAACATTGCAGTAGGCACATTACAAGAGTATGTTTGAAACTACCAGTAGTATTTGCTAAATGTATTTGACTTGAAAGAATTATTTCTATTTTTTAACTACAACTTCAGTTAACATTTACAATTAATATTAAAACTGATGACTGTCTGAGTTAGTACTAATAGTGCAATGGAAGGGGATGGCATGAAGGGAGAAAAGGATGAAGGAGAGCTGAAGGCAAGTTATCGACTTACTTTATGGTGTTAAATGCAGATTTTTTTCTTTCTTTTTCTTAGAGTGCTTGAGTTTTTGTTAATTTGCTTCATCCAAAACAAGTGTTATTTAGAGTTTTTTCTTGATGAAATGTAAAATTTTCCCCTGAGTTTATTTCTAAACTATCTGCCATGCTCATCACAAAGCTGCATGTGTTTTACCTACGTAATGACAGGAGCCCAAGAAGGTTCTCTAAAGTTCACATTTATCTATGTGCAGTGGTGAGGTGTGTGCCATTTTCTGCAAGGCAGGAAAATGTCAGTAAGATTTAACATCTAAATTTTCCAGTTTGAAGTCACAAACAGAACTCCGTAGGTGCATAGAAACCACATGTTCTGCTCTTCCATTTCTGCTTAGGGAGGCTTGTGGATTTCCTCTTTGAAGAACGCAATTTCTTTCTGAATAATTTCTATGGTCTCAAGAAATCAAATGAGCAGTATTGTTCTGTAATTTAATAATTTTTCCTCAATCTCTTCGGTAACTATATTGCCTGCCTAAGGGTACCAGCAACCTTAATTTCACTGTTTTATAACCCACAACAGTTAACACTTGACCTAGGTCATTAACAGGATTATCAGCAAATTTGTTAAAGCTTTTACTGACAACCTGAATTGCTTCAATAATATTTTGACTGTGCAGACAGGAAGCTTCTTGTAACCTCTCAATCTAACATAAAATTAATTTCTTGCAAACACAGCTACCAAAAGATCAATACGGTAAATCTGCTTACAGTACTTGGTTTCAAATAGTGTCTGTTTTGGTTTACAGCAAGAAGGTTCCAATCAGCCTCTCTTTTCAGTCTGTATTGGATTTGGAGATGTGGTTTCATCTTTTATTCATTGATTACCATTTCAGAACTTTGCGTAACTGCTCAATTAAATGCACCATTTTATCTGGGCTGGTCTCTGTTAACATTTAAAGTCACTAAAGATGACTTACTGTGCCTTTGTAGTAATGACAGCTCTTGGCATGGTTTTGAAAAATGCGGTGTTTGCACATGGAGCAAAATGCCTGCCCAACTTTTGTATGTAATTTTGGGAGAGGCTGGCAATACTGGGAATCCTTCAATAGAATCAAAGGGGATTGCACAGGGAAATGCTTTTTTCAAATCTTGCCTCACTGTATGTCAGGTATCATTAGGTCAGGATAAGTCTTCATTTATTGTGACACAATTCCTGC